>NC_029789.2:144254061-144273232 GCF_000816755.2 Arachis ipaensis | reverse complement strand
CTGTGGTTTATTTTTTTTTAATTTTTTAATTTTATTAAAAAGGAAGGGTAGTTTAGGAATAAAAATTAAAAATGACGATTTTAATACGAAAAAAAATGTTAAGGACGATTCTAAATCGAAAATTAGATCGGGGACGGATTCGATTCCGACCCTCAACGTGAGGGACCAAAACAATACTTATCCCTTTAAAAAAAGGCATCCAGTGAGAAGAGAAAATTTGGGGGAAATGGCAAGCTATCTTGATCCGATTGATCTGGTAAATTCGCTCAATTTTTTATGAAATTTCAGTATGTTATTCCTGGTGTAGAGATGAACATTAGGATATAACTTGCTAGTTGTATTGCATTCTCTTTTGCCTGATTTGAGATACCCACTTTGTGGAGGGTTTATGTTGATTCCATCAGTTTTGATGATGTATTTTGTTGATTGTTGAGATGCCCTAGTGTCACTAGGAAGACTGTTTGTATACCCATTATTCTGATAGTGAAAGATTTTACTGGACTAGGTCCCATGGATTTTTTGTCCCTCTTTTGGGAGTTTTCTCACGTTAAAATTCTGGTGTCTGATTATTTAATTTCTGCCATTATATTTGATGCTTGGAGTATCTTTGGTATTGTCTATTTAATCGCACAGGTTGTGGGAAAATTATTTTTGATGTTTCCGCTGTTAGACAAGTTCTTGTTTTGAACCTTTGTTAAGTTTTTTCAACAGGAACAACACAAAATGCATGAATATAAATAACTTGTAAAGACTTATACGTGAAAAATAATTCTCTTCTAAATATGTAACCTAAAAAACATAACCCAACAAATCTAACTTTAATCGTACACTTTTCTAGTTTTAAGTTCTGCTCATTAAGTCGAAATTGTATTTTTTTAAAACGCCTAAATACAAATCTTATCTTAAACTTAACATGAATAGTAAAGAGTATGAACTTATTCTTATAAATGCATATATTTCTTCAAAAAAAAGTATCTACACTAAAATCTCATTTCAAAATCAAATAAATATATCAATTCTTACAATACACAAAGATATAATATTTGAATAAATTTGACTTTATCTTAAATACAAACCATTTCAAACATAAGTTATTGTGACAAAAAATCGTCCCACTACAAAATAATGTAAAAATCAAATTTAACGAAGAACAATTATTATATAATTAAAAGGAATAAAGTATGGATAAATTAATGAAAAATGAAGGAGTTCTAATTTCTTCCTTAGAGAAATCAATAATTCACCAATTTGACGTGCAAAAGTTTTATATTTGAAATAGAGCTTATTTTTTGGGTGGTAAGTTTTTTGAATAAATGACCATTTGTACCCCCATAAAAGATGAAAACGCTGACATATGTACCCATACTAAATTAAAATTAAACTTGTACTCACTTAAGATGTCCTTTGTGTGACAAAAGTACCCTGTCTTTGGAAGGTTAGAGTGCCACGTAGAGTACTTTTGTCACACAAAGGACATCTTATGTGGGTACAAGTTTAGTTTCGATCTAGTGTGGATATATATATATCAATGTTTTCATCTTTTATGGATATAAATAGTCATTTATTTTAAATTTTTTTTGTTATTTTTAATTAAATTCATTAAATTTTGTGAATTTTTTGCTCAAACTTTTTATTGGCATTAACTTAATATGTTGTCTAAACTAACCAATTTTAGTAAGAGATTAGCTTCCACAGTTTTTGTGATCTATTAAAAAAAATAACTCTAAACTTAATTTAGACAAATGAAAAATAAAAATTTTATATGCAGTAGTGTAAAAAATAAAGATTTTATAAATTACATGCAAAATATCAAGGGCAATAAAAATATAAAAGAAAATAAAAAATAAAAACATAAAAGAAGAAGCGTAGCTTTGGTGTATCTGCCTAATAACAATTAAAGCAATATACATAAATTGATGCTCTTCCAAATAATTATTAATTCAAAGTTATCAATGTCGGTTTGTTTAGATAGTTTGATTAATAATTAATTTATTAAATAACAGGTTGTGAATAGAAAATTTTGATTGCTTAAATCAATTTTAATTTAGATGAATTCTAACCCTCTATTTATAAGGGGGAGAGAATCATCACTCTCTCCAATCCTCTAACCTCTATCAGTCTCTCCAATCCTTTGTACTTGTACAATGAAATCAGTTTTCATTGTTTTTTATATCATACTAGTTACATTTTTATTTCGTCCTACTTATAGTACTTATCAATACTTCAAATTATCCCTACAATGGCCACCATCCTATCAGCAGCAATATGGAGTACTGACAACTCAAAAAAATTTCACAATACATGGATTATGGCCGCAAAATTTCTCTCGCCCTTGGCCACAATTCTGTTCTAGAAGCACTTCAGCTTCATTTAACATAAAGACAGTGAGTTAATTATTTAAACTTTATCCATTTTTATTTATCTTCTTGTTATTTAATAAATTAATTATTAATTATTTTTGTGATTTATTCTTGTAGATAACTAGTTTGAGAGGCCAATTAGCAATTGATTGGCCAAATCTAAATGGCCAAAAATGGAATAACAACTTTTGGGAAGATGAATGGAAGAAGCATGGAACCTGCAGTCTTAATAACTTTAAGCAACTTCAATATTTTAGTTTAGCCATTGGTATTAAAAATAAATTGGACATCCTGCGCATGCTCGAAAATGCAGGAATAAGGCCTAATGCAACCGTAACTTATAATTATATTGATATTGTTGATGCAATTAAAGCTAAAATTGGTCCGTATGAGCCTCAACTATACTGCGTAATGCCTCACAATAATGTTGTGTTATTGCTTGAGGTTCGGGTGTGTCTGGATGTCAACGGAGCTACATATATCTCATGTGGTAATGGTTACAACTCATGCCAAGGAAATCTCATTAACATACCCCTACCAACTACTTTAAAAATGATATATTGGTAAAATTATTAAAATGTGAATTATAATTAGGATAAAATTAGTATCACAAAATGGCTTCTAATATGACTAAATTCTTTTTTATTTTGCATTATTTAATATTTTCTCTACAAGATTTCTAAATTTTTTTTCCTTCAAATGATAAATATAAGAGTAAAAGAAAAACAAATACTCTAACAAGAAAAATAAGCTCTCCTTATTTATTTATTTATTTTTTCTAAGAAACATGAAAGCACCCTTTTGTTATATAAAAAACAAAGAATCAACACTGAAACAGGTAATTGATTTGGTTCTGAAAAACAATGGGAGCAATGAGCCCTCTCCCTCCTTACGCTCTCCTTTTCTCTTCCTAGCTCCAGGATCAACACCTGAATATTTTATTTTGATATGAGCTGGCAACTGCAAAGCAAATAAAAAGGATGGTCAATTATTGGAAATCATTCAGTTCAACCAACTGATGGTTTACAAGAACATAATATACATCCATGAGTTAATAATAATTTATTGTCCGTTCAGTTTACCAACATGCTACTTTTTGTGCGAAAATTTTTTTTTTTAGTGTAATAAATAGGGTAAATTATAGTATTAACTATTAAGTATAGACTTGTTTTATTAATTATCATTCAATAGTTATAAATCTATATAAAATTATAAATTTGAAGGTGTTATAAAAGCACCCTTTTGTTAATATAACAAACAAAAAATCAACACCTGAAACAGAAAATTGAGTTGGTTCTTCTAGTGCAAGCAGCCTTAGAACCTTTCAAGGCAGCAGCCTGAGAAAAAAACAATGGGAGCAATGAGTACAAGCATAATGATTTATACAACATATCGAATTAGACACAATGAGCAATGAACACACTCAATAAAAAGACAAGCACTTACAGCCTTCTAAACAGTTTCATTGGTCATTCTTGGGGATGAGTTTCTTGAAGCTCAAGAAGCCTGTGCTTCAGTTTGGAAATAGACATATTAAGTGGCTATATTAGAAGCAAAGGCCTCCCAAAATTTCGTATAGAATGTGCATCAATGACTACCTTTGCTGACAATGCCTGATTTTACAAATATGTGCAAGTTAGAGATATAACACGCATATAATCTCACATAAAAACAATAGTCACCATACAAAAGTTAAACTTTATACTTGGGATGAAGCGAGAGGAATCAGTATGAAACTGGGCTAATGAGGACCGGAACAATTTCAACTCCAAGTTGAGCAAAACAAAATAGATACTCAATCACAATGTTAATAATAAAAGAATTGTGTTTTGAATATAATAACCAAACTCCTCTCGCTAATCTTGTACAGCTGACTTTACAACAATCTTATTAATTTTTTCTCCAAACTCTGACCATTCAGCTTTGATTTTTTCCTGGTTTTCCTTTGCCAAGTCATGCTCATGTTGCAAACGTGGTACTTTCTCCTTCACATCCATTTGAGCTTTGAGTGCCTTTCCTTCCACATAAACACCTCTCTTTCTCTTTCGAGTCGTGTTCAGTTCTTTTCGAGAAGCCATGATGTTGGCATTAGTAGTTCTGATTTGCTTTTCTAGCTCCTTTTTCATTTCCTCCAAACGTGCCAACTTTTGCTGCAGCTCTTTTTCTGACGCCACCATATCATTGAACTGATTCTTGTTATTTTCAAGGTCAGATTTTAAGTTATCAGCTCTCGACAGTTCTGAAGCAGTGGACTCAATTTTCATATTTGCTTCAATGTAGCTACTACTACAATGTGCAAACACAGTTGAAGTTTCAGATATCAATGCTCTCATTGCTCCTGATAAACCATCATTAGCAGACAAACTGGAGAGATAATCTAAGCTGGTTTTCATGATGCAGCAATGTTGAGCATCCAAGAACACTGAAGCATCATTATTATTGATGGTGAAGTCTCGTACTATTATCAGTGCTTCCTTGGTCTCTTCATTTGGAGAAAATGAAATAACATCTGTTCTAGGAGACAGAGACAAATCATGTAGTAGGGTAAGAATCACTTGAAATTGGCATAATCTTATAAATGCAAGATTACAAATTGACATGACCAGAAGCAAAAGTTTTTGTTGTATAACCTCATGTCTTCAAAGGTGGTTCTTTTTTACGGGTCATTATTCATTGTTACAGCTTGTCCTGCATAGCTACCTTCTTGAAGAGTAAAATTTAGATCTTCTAGCATCTTATAGATATTGGCCAACTGAACACGTGACGGATTTCCTGCTGCAAATGTATGAAATCTACCAATGATCTCAACCTGGCTCCACCCACATTCTTTAACCAGTCCTTTACCATCTATCAATTTTCTCATTGCATGCGCCTCCTTCCACTTCCCGAATGAGGTGTGCAAATTAGCCATCAATACATAATTTCCAGAGCTTCCAGGACTAAGCTCTAGTAACTTGACAGCAGCAATCTCCCCAAGCTCAACATTACCATGGATCCTACAAGCACTGAGCAAGGGAGCCCAAGCTTGCACTTGTGCTTCCAAGGGCATCCCCTGAATCGTATCTAATGCTAAGTCAAGCCGGCCAACTCGACCAAGAAGATCTACCAAGCAAGTGCAATGTTCTATCTTAGGAGTTATTCCAAAATCTTTTTGCATACTTATGAAGTACTTCAATCCATCTTCTACTAACCCTGCATGGCTACAAGCCAGCAAAACACTGGTGTAAACAATAGCATATGGAATTATCCCTTCTGTAGTTGTCATTTTACGAAATAGGTCAATCGCTTCTTTCCCCATCCCATGAATAGCATAGCTATTTATCATGGAAGACCAAACAGTTAAATCTTTATCTGCCACTTTTTCAAATACTTCTTGGGCTTTCTTGATGCTTCCACACTTGGAGTACAAGTGTATGAGAGATGTTTGGACTTGTAGATCGAATTCCAATCCATTTAGAGAAATATAATCTTCCATCTTTTGTGCTATGCTAATTGATCTTATATCAGCACAAGCTGATATAACAGTAGCAACGGTTGGTCCATCGGGTCTAAAATCTGTCCGTACAAGCCTTCTAAACAAATGCAATGCCTCCAATGGGTGATCCGAATGGGCATATCCTGCAATCATTGATGTCCATGAGAAAATACTCTTTTTGATAATCAAATCAAATATCCTTCTAGCAGATGCAAGGTCACTGCATTTTGCATACATAATTATTAGCAAATTTTCAATGAACTCCTCTTTATCGCATCCACATTTAAGTACAAAAGCTTGAACGGATGAAGCTAATAAGAGATCTCCTACTTGTATACAACCAGATATAAGAATTAGAAATACAATAAAATCTATGCCAGTACTTTGATGCTGCATTTGATTGAATAAATTATATGCTTCCGCAACATACCCAGGTTGGCACAGGCCTTTAGGAGCAAAGGGTAAGTGAAGGTGTTCCCATGCCCACCAGTGTGTGAAACCATTGAAGTGTATATGTTTAAGGTTTCAGTATAGAAGCCGTTATTGGTAGAATCTCGAATCATCAAGTTCCCTAGGTAAAGGGGCTTTCTGAAACTGCTAAGTGATGCAGAACGCACTGCCATTTGAATAAGGTGTTTGTTACGGTATGTTGATAAATTAATACGTACCGATACGTTTAAGATATGGACAAATAACAATAGGACATGTAGAATTTATTTTCCACGTCAGTATTTAATTTTTTCTTTTTTAAATATATAGTATATCACCACTTTTATTAAAACACCATTTTAATTAAATAAAAATAAAAAATATTTATTTATTTAATTTTATAAAAAGACTTAAATACCTTTTTTATATATATTAGACAAAAATTATTCTTTTAAATTAATTAAAGTGTTTAATTTTATAATTTTAAAATTTAAATAATCTAAAAAATAAAAATAAAAATACATTTAACAAAATCATTTGTCTTTTTATAAATCCTAATCAATCATTCATACCAACAAAATTAAATAAATTTAAAAAGTACTAAACAAAATCACTTTATTCTTTGTTTACTGGGTTCTCACGCAACCTTCATCTATAATTATTCATACCAAAAAATCATCTGAAAAACTGAGAAAAAAAAATAAAAGAACAGAGCTTTGTGTCTTCATCTTCCCGGATTTCTCACCAGCACACTCTCAACGAACGTCTCTCTCATTCCCAATTCTGAGACTCAAACTGTCTCTTCTCTTTCACTGCCACTAGAGTCTCTCTCGATCTCACTAGATTCTCTACTCGTTCACACTCACCAGCGTCTCGTTGCTGCTCTCGTCTTGTCGCCGGCATTTCAACGTCTCACGGCCTTCCCTGGGCTCCTCCTCGTCGACGACAGAAGCACTCATCAGATCGTCGTCGCTCATCGTCTTCTGGTTTTAAGTACTTGCTGTCGCGAGTCGCCGTGGATCATGGACCGTCGTAGGGTCGTCAATTGCTTCGTTGCTCGTCCTCTTCTGGGGTCGGATCCTCTTCGTCACCCAGTCGCCGTTGGTAAGTCCATGCATCATCACTTTCCCTGTTCTCCCTTTCCCAGATTCCCTTCTCCCTGTATTTTGAGATGATGTTGAATTGGTAATCAATTAATTTGTTAGTGATTGAATCTTGAATTTGTTGTTGTCTTGCTGAATAATCACCGAGTTTAATTTTTTTTCTTTGCTAAAAATCATCAGAGTTGAATTTGTTACTGATTATCATCGAACCTTGAATTTGTTGCTGGCTTGCTCAAACACCCCCTATTTTGTTTTCTATGCACTACTTGTGTATGTTACAGTTTTCATATGACCGGGCTTACAATTTGTTGCTGTCTTGCTCAAACACCCCCTATTATATTTATCTCTACAGTTTTCATATTGTACATTGCTTTATGATTTCAGTTTGTTTTTGCATGATATACTTCAACTGATAGCTTATTTCCCCTGAATGAATTAAAAAAAATTGTAAACTGAACATATACACCATTCGGGTATTTAGATCAAATAAAAGCAAACAAGCTAAACCCCCAATTGACAAAAGGAAAACGGGCCTGCTACACATACAAGCAAAAAGGCCCTACAAGTTATACAAGTTCCCAGCCCACACTTCATTCACACGCGCACTCATCTCTCTTTGAATGGAACGTAAACTACACGCGCCCCACTCAACGGTTGCTCTTCGCAAAATAACGCTCCTTAATGGCGCACTCTTCCACTTCTCCAAGCCCTTCGAAGAAAACACAAACCGTTCGTTTTCGAGCAACATTCCAAACTGCAGAGATAGGACTCGTCGCGAAGATTAGAACTCTCCATCAACACAACATAGAACTCTCGATCAACAATCTCCAGAAAAAAACGAAGTTATAATACTCAAGGTGCGTTACGTTACTATTTTACTTATATTGTATATTTTTCACATTTCGAAAACGAAGAACTAGGTTTTACTGTTCTTCTACATTCTTCTAGATTTTACTGTTCTTCTTGTTCTAGGTCTCATTTTACAGTTTTTAATGTTCTACTTGTTCTAGGTTTTACTGTTATTCTTGCTTCTAGGTTATTCTGTTCTTCTTAGTTGTTTTAGATGTTACTGTTCTTGTTGTTCTAGTTCTTCTGGTAACTGATTTTTGGGAGTATATTGCGTGATTTGGTGGGTGTATATTGAGTATTTTGTTGGGTGTATATAGCATAATTTATTGGGTGTATATTTCTGAACTGATATACTGTAATATAGTCAACAGTTGCAACTGTTCTAATATTTGCTTGTCCATGGGTGTATATTGCTTGACCTTGTATATTAATGCATGTTTGAGTGATATCTGACTGATATCTATAGGTGTATCTGACTCATATCTATGGGTGTATCTGAATCATATCTATGGGTGTATCTTACTGATATCTATGGGTGTATTTTTCATTTCAGAAAAAATGGCAGGCAGAAACTAAGCTGAAAAAAATGTAAGAACAAATATATGTCTTAGATGAAATCAGTTTTATATAATAGAAATATATCTGACTATAATTTTGCTTTGTTTACAGCAAATCAAAGACCTTAAGTGTGCAACACATTTGTTAAGTGAGAAATTCAGAAACATGAGCGAGGAGAAGAAACCAATTGTTAGGGATTTGGGATTTGGTGGCCTGATGCACATCCCGCCGCTAAGGGTGCATCACCAAATTGTCAGATAGATTCTAAGGATATTGACACTGATTAATGTAAATGTTATATAGTCCTGTAACAAATTGAACTCATGCTGTAAAAAATTTTCAATTATAATCCAGTTTATTGTAAAATTTCTTTCAATAATTAAACTCTCTCTGCTGTATTCAAAATGTATGAATTACAAGTACTATAATATGAAGAAAAATATCAAACCAAATATACACCCATAACCTGCCATTTTTTACACCCAAAAAAAGTTGAATATACACCCAAAAATCTATCCCCCTGATGCTTTATCCCTAAAATCCTGAACCCTAAACACTTAAAACCTAAACCCTAACCCCTAACCCGTAAACCCTAAAACCTAAACTGTAAACCCTAAACCCTAATACCTAAAACCCTTAAACCGTTGTAAAAAAAACAAACAGTATTTTATAACATAAAAACAAGATTCTGAAGTATATATATGTATATATATGTAAAATGTGAAATACAAGAAAATTCAGAAATACACCCAAAAGAACACTGCTTTTACACCCAAAAGAATGCATGCTCTCGCTCCTTTGTGTGCTTCTCATCCCTGCCCAGAAGTGGTGATCCAGATAGATTAGAACCCATATATGACGGTCTTCATAGAGATCTGCAGAATACACCCAAACACAGACTATAAATACACCCAAAAAAAATTAAATTTACACCTCTGCTGCAGATTTTAAACAAACATTACCTGAAATCAATTGATATTTTAGATTTCTATTTTCCCTCTCTGCTATATGTAATCAATTGATTCTTAATCTCGTTTCCCTTCCTATTTGTGCTCCAAACTCTTGTAAAAAATCCTGCAGCCTTGGCGTAGTTCCTGTAAACTTTTCCAGCATCTTCAAGGGTGGTAAAGGTCATTCCAACCTTGGGAACAAACTGGTCATCAACAATAGAGAGAGGCTGCAGAATACACCATATCAAAAACAAAAAATACACCCAATCATGTCTGATCTAATACACCCGAACGATAACAACTCAACTAAAATAACAAAAAATTCAAAGTAATCGTATGTAAATCAAACCTCAGGAACTACGTTAGATTCAAATTCATAATCTACTTCGCCTTGATTCAGCTGACAATCTGAGGTTGAATCATCCATTATCTTCAAAACGAGTTCAAACTTTGATTTCAGAAACCAGAAAATCAAAAAGAAAACGAAGCTGGAGTTACAGAGAGAGGAACTAACGTCAATGACGAAGAACAAACCAGTGAGAAAGGAGGAGAAAAGAACGATCGAAAAAGTAGGGGAAGACGCGCGAGAAGAAGAACGAGCAAATTTGAAAAGAAGGAGAACGAAGAAGGAAACAAATCTTTTAAATTTGGTAGTTATATATAGCGCGTGTAAGTGACGTAGTACTTGCAGCGTGTTTTGGGGGATTAGGGGTTAATTGACTTGTAATTCTTACAAGCCCTAATCACTTGTATGCAGAACTTTTCCGAAAGGAAAATACAGCCAGTCTTATTTCCATTCACATTTCACATATCTCTAAATTTTATAATATAGATAGAAGATGACTCCAACCATTGGAAGGAAAATAAAATCTTGAATGCAAATGGACATTCAGAATTGTAATGGTTCATATAACTTTAAGGAAGCCAGTAAATAACAACAAATTCAGAAATTAATAAATATGATAATGATAAAAGTAACAGTTAAGAGAATATATGAATATGTAAACTTTTAACATTAAAAATGCAAAGAGATATTTTTTCTTCTTATGTTGCTAAAACATAATGCAATTGGATTACCAAATGTTCAAGCATCAAATACTAACTAAAGATTAATGTTTCTCATTTGTATGGTCTAACTTCCCTGCTCACAACATACATGCTCATATTGTACATTACTTCATAATTTCAGTTTGTTTTTGCATGATATACTTTAACTGATAGCTTATTTCCACTAAGGTAGTTAGTGATATCAGTGCACTTAGGAGGTTGTATTATAATATGTACAAATTTTCTTATTTCACAAAAATAGTTTTGCACTTGGTTGACTCGGTTAAGTAACAATAGAAGAGGGAAGTATGTAATGCATGAATCGTAATAAAATAATGGCCTAATTAAGCAACAAGATCCATTAGTTTGCCTTAGGTTTCTTCAAATTTATTACCATGATAATATTCTGGGGTAAAAAGTAAGTGAAAGATTATCGTGCAATTTTATGTTCATCTGTCCTGGTTTTTTTCCTTGGTACTGTTCACTAATTTAGACAAGTGCCTTTCTCTAATATGCCTTCATTTTCAGGATTGTCACAATACACATATTTCATAACAATTTGATCACCGGTGAAAACTCATACAGCAAACTCTCTTGTTGATTTGAGGAGCTGTTTAATTTAGCCAACTCAGATTCAAGTGCCACTTCTCAGTACCAATTTAGCATTACCGGTTTTGAGCTCTATAATGAATAGGTCCTGTTCTCTTTTACTTACTGTATACAACTTTTCTGGTATCTACTGTTTGCTTCCTGGTTTTGGTTGGCAATTTTCTTGTATACAACTCTTAAAGTTGTTTATTTAAAAAAAGCCAAGTTCCTAGTTGTTTATAAGTTATCTTGGAAGTGATTATACTCCCTGTACAGATTGCACAGAATATAAGAACTCAAGTAAGACTTTATGTCACTATCTAGCTATTCTTTGTAAAATGAGTGGAGGAACTTTAATTTTCAGGAGGGGGAGACTCACATAAAAATGGCAAAAACAATTTTTTTTTTGTAGTTGCTGCCGTGTTACTCTGTGATTGGTTATTTATGTTACATTTTGTAACTTCTCTTTGTAACAAAAATTACAACCAAAATATATATTATTAGAGATGTCAACCAACTATTTTAATGGTGTATGCATGGAAATGTGAAACTGTATTATGTAAGATTATTATATATCTAGGTCGCATGCATGGACTTCTTCAATCAAAAGGAGGGAAGACATGGTAAAGGATGATGACACTAAGAGGCTCTACCATTTCTACTTTAGCAATAATTTTGTATATTATTATTACTATTATGCATAACAAGTTTGAACTCTTAAGTTAGCTAGCTGAATTTGATTTACATATAATGGTTTTTCATATGAAGCTATTCTATGAAATATTTTCCCTTAAATTTGTTTGTTTAGTTGCATATTTTAATGCACAATCTTCTCAATGAACATTACAATGAGCATGTAACTAATTTAAAAATCATGGCTTGTAACTTTATTGTTGTATTGATGTGAACAAGCTTGAAACTTACAACCAAAGGTCATAACAACATTCAATTAAAATCAATCCCACACATAAATGGGGACACCTTGTTCTTGCCACAGAGAAGGAGAAAAAAAATTGTATTCCATACAACAAAAATGGTAGCATACAAAGAAGGAAATTTTTTTCCATTATTTGTTACCTAAAAGTACAGGGACTGGCCCCAGAGAATTAAATGGCACCAGGGTCAAGCACCAAAAATGAACTGTAAAGAATAGACTAAAACAAAAACAAGGTTGGGGAAAAAGAAAAAGAAAAACCACTGACATGCAACACACTTTTTTTTTGTGTTTGTCAGAATCTCTCAAAATTGTTCTAGCCATATCAGCCATTAAAGGTGTGAGTTAAAGCTTCTTCAAGGGATGACTTGGCATTGCCTTGCAAATCCTCGAGTACAGCAGATTTCTCACCAGGTGACAGCTTGTTCGGTGATTTCTTTAAGGTGTATTCAAAGCCGAAATTGCAAGTATCCTTGTCTGAGGAAGTTGACTTTTCAAATTCTTCAAAAAGTGGCCTATACGAGCAAAAGCATAAATAGTAAACACAATGCACAAAAGATAGCACAAAGGAGGATTCAAAAGTATATAACAAGCAATACAAACCAGTTGTTTCACTCAGGATTCTAGTTGATGAATTTGGGTGGTTCCGAGAAGCCAAAGCTAGCAAGAGCAAAACTCTGTTAGCCATTAAATTATACCTGAAAGAGAAAAGTATTTTATTGAGCCAAGGCTTTGAATGTGCAAAATTATAAAATAGAAAGCATTTACAAGTCAAAAAGATGTAAAGCAGAAAGCAAACTAAAGATGAATAAGATAAAACAAAAGTAGTGAAGAAACAAAGCCTAAAGCATGTGTCAGGCCATCTCAATCTATAGTGAGTGTTAAACAACTTTAAAACCTAGTCAAATATGAAAAGAAAGAAGGCCAAATGAGTTGCCATTTACCGCCAATGCAAGCCTGTGGAATCAAAACTCATAGAGCCAATCTGAGAAACCAAATATGAAAATCCCAGTCCACAAGTATGGTTGTCTTTGTCTGATATCCTAAAAAAGCTTTTAGATACTCTAGAAAATTGGATGTTGTACTTTACAAAAAGCTGTTGAAAATCAGGAACTATTAAATTATATCAAGACAATAAAACTACAATACAAGTCAACAATCATCTGAAGGGGATAAGTCTACCTCATTAATTGCTTTCTGAGCTTTCAAGGATTCATGATGAGAACTTCAAGGAGAAACCAACAACATATTAGTCTCTCAAATTACCCATAGCACAACAATTTCTAACTACAATGGGAAACAATGAAAAATGGAAATACCTTGAGAGAATAGCCATGATAAATGAAGAGAATGACTTCAGATCCTGGAATCAAATAAAGCATATAAGAAACATGAAACTAATAATCACCCAGAAAGATATGTCAATCTCATCCAGTTAGCTAAAGTTTTGTTGTTGTTATTAATTGAAAGATATATTAGAAAGTGTAACAAATATTTTAAAGGATAAGAAAGAACACATCTCAGAAAATGAATATGTTGACAGAAGAACGGGATTAAAAGTAAAGCTGATTATTGTGTAACGGAGTTCTGCAGTCGGGAAAATGTGTGACCAAAACTGTAATTTAACGTCCAAGTTCGGCACAGCTTAAAAACAAACTAAGCCTTGTTCATATTTAGCACTGTTAACATCATGAATTATGATGGGTTAATTTACTAATCTCACAGTAGATATGTTATTAGATAAATATTTATAATACTTTTGAGAGACAAGTGTGAATTATGAAGTGTGGTATTTGTATTGATCATTGGTCACTAAGCAATTTTGTTACTATATATTTGATGCAAACTATACCAGGATCATTATTCAATCGGTTTAACAAAACCAATATACACTCAAAATTATGTGATACTTGGTATGTGATACGATAAGGAACTATAATGCCTTTTAAGATGTCTGTGGAAAAGGTTCCAAGCTGTCTTGAGTGGAAGGTTCTGCTGAATCAGGTTCAATCTTTCTAAAAGTAAGCTTTTGTTGGGGAAGTTGGCCGTTGGAAAACGCTGTGACTTCTGTGTCTATTAAGATTGTGTCTTCATCCTTGAATTCTCCTCTAAGAATACCCTTGGCAAGTTCATTCTCTACATTCTGCTGAATCACTCGCTTTACTGGCCTTGCACCATAGTTTGGATCATACCCTAGACTTCCAAGAAGTTCAATAGCAGCATCTGTCACCTTGATTTTCATCTTCTTGTCCGAAATTCTCTTCTGCATGCACTCCAACTGTAATTGACAAGAGGAGGAGTGTGTTAGACCATCGACTGTAAGATGAAACTTCGAATTTTAACAGGTCAAGAATGTAGTTAGCATCAATCATAGACTGATCAAGCACACTAATCCTGATGAGAATCATCAATTAATTTGGACATAAGAGAAATTTTCAAGTGTAGCTGAAAATGTACTTGGTAGTTAAATTACCTGTAACCTCACAATGCTACTAATTTGTTCACGATCTAGAGGCTGGAAAACAATATACTCATCAACTCTGTTCATGAACTCTGGGTGGAAAACAGCTCTTGCTGCGTCCAGTACGCACTGCTTTATGGTTTCATAAGTTGATCCTTTCAACTCGGTCTCATCATCAGTGTTGATTATGTATTGGGATCCAACATTCGAGGTCATAATGATAACTGTGTTAGTAAAACTCACTGTGCAGCCTTGCGAGTCGGTCACTCTTCCATCATACAAGATTTGAAGGAATACATTGAAAACATCTGCATGTGCCTTCTCGATCTCGTCAAACAGAATAACAGCATAAGGTCTGCAGCGAACTGTCTCAGTAAGTTGACCTCCCTCTTCATACCCAACATATCCAGGTGGAGCTCCAATCAATCTTGAAACTGCATGCTTTTCCATGTACTCACTCATATCGATTCTTACAAGTGCTTCTTCTGTGTTGAACAAGTAGGAAGCAAGTGCCTTAGCCAGTTCTGTCTTTCCCACACCCGTTGGTCCCATAAACATGAAACTAGCAATTGGACGATGAGGATCCAAAAGACCTGCTCTTGACCGTTGGATTGCCTCAGCTACTGCCCTAACAGCAGGGTCTTGACCGACCACACGCTTATGGAGCACATCTTCCAAATACAACAACTTCTCCCTCTCTGATTGTTATAGTTTTGAAACAGGTATACCTGTCCACTTGCTTACAATTTCAGCAATACCATTTCCTATAACTTCCTCCCTCAGCATAGACTGGCCGGAGCTCATGTATTCATCCAATTCCTTCTCTGCAGTTTCCAGTTGCCGTTGCAAGGAGTTCAGACTGCCATACTTTAATTCAGCAGCACAGTTAAGATCATACTCCCTCTCAGCCTGTTGGATCTCAAGATTCACCCTGTCTATCTGCATATGTAGATTAACCAGCGATGAGTATCTGCTATTGATGTTCAATTTACAATAATCTTTTACGTGATTAAATTTATATTCAATTATAATCACCAACTCCACCTGTTTACTAGCACATGTTATTTAAGTTGATATAAACACGAGTACAAAACAAATTTCACATACATTTCATCAATCTATTTTAAACAAGAGAGTGAACACTTGAATAACAATAACACACCTCTTCTTTGATTGATTAAATTCGAGTCATTACTGACTTTTCATGCTCCCACTGTTCAGTGAGCTCAGCCTGTTTCTCTTTCAAAAGAGAGAGCTCTGTCTCAAGACGATTTAGCCTATCTCTTGAGGCCTTATCTGTATCATTTGTTAGAGACAGTCGCTCCATCTCTAGTTTCAAGACTGACCGGTTGATCTCATCAAGTGCAGTAGGTTTAGAAGTAATTTTCATTTTCAGTTTGGCAGTGGCTTCATCAACCAGATCAATAGCTGTAGAGGAACCACTGTATATTCATATCAAAAGCTATCTATCTATCTATCTATCTATCTATCTATCTATCTATCTATCCATCTATCTATCTATCTTATAACAAAATTTTCAGGCAAATTTTAACAAAGTTTCAGCACATACTTAACAAAGAGTAACAAATTTTTCCAAATCTTTCTAATGTTAAGCATATTAGAAAAAGAAACCCAACTTTCAGGAGACAGTAACAAAATCATGAAATTTGAACAAGATCAAATATAGACCAAAAACAGAACAACACTCACGGAGCCAAAAATCAAGAACAATCAGCACAACATACTAAACAGAGCCAGAAATCAACAACAATAAGCAACTAAAATTAGAATACAGCAACATATAATCACCCTAAATCCTAAAATCAATAAATCTATCAACAAAAATTCAAAAACAGCAGATTCAGAAGTTAAAAAACACTAAATCAGCAGCAGCAACATAACAAGTGGCATGACATTCAGAAATCAAAAGCACATCAACAGAGCAAGTAGTTAAGTTACAGTGGTGATATCACTCAGATGCATGTCAATAAAAAATAAAGAACACATAAAAAAGCAAAACAGCAACACACAAAACAGCACCACAGCAGAAGATCATTCAAAAAAATATCACAACACACAAAAATAGCAACACAGCAGAACTAGAGCTCATTAGTAATCAAATAATCATTCAATAGAAAATTAAAACACAAAACATTCAAATATTCAGTAATCAAATAATCATTGAAAATGGAATAAATAAAAAACGCAGAAGAAGTTAGCAGTGAACTGACCGTCAAAGTCTAAGGTTTTTTTCTTGGTTGAGCTTCTGCTCTCTGAACTCGAAGGAAGGAAACTGGAATGGAGATGGGTTTTTCTTCTGAGCAGCCTGAGAAGAGGGGGGCAGAATCGTGACGGAGACAGAGGCCAGGCGACGAACACAACTCAGAAGACAGTGGTGGGTTGGAAGAATCTGCGACGACCAGACGAAGACGATGGTGACTGAGCGCCCGACGGACGGCGGCAGGAGCGCGATGGAGCAGATGAATACCAGGAACTGACGCGCAGAGGTCGAGGAAGAAGAAGCTGCGATTCTTGAAGGAGGAAGAAGCACGGATGACCAGACGACGATGGTAGTGCCTGAGAGCGACGGACGGGGTGGTGGAGAAGCTAGAGTTTCTGTTTCAACTTCCTTTTTTGATTTGGGGAGGAGCTGTTAGAATAGGGGTATTCAAAGGGTATTTTTGTCTAATCAAATAAAGAAATGATATTTAAATTTTTTTATAAAATTAAATAAATAAATATTTTTAATTTTTATTTAATTAAAAGGGTATTTTAGTAAAAGTGGTGATATACTATATATTTAAAAAAAAAAAATTAAATACTGACATGGAAAATAAATTCCACATATCTTATTCTTATTTATTCATATTTTAAACGTATCAGTACGTATTAATTTATCAACGTACCGTAGCAAACACCTTTGTATAATGGACAATTATCCCATTTGTTTTCATTAAACTTCATATATCTAAAATTTATTATTTTCTAACACCAAGAGTCTTATTTTTTAAAATATGACACATAATTGACCATTTTAAAATATTAGAATGTAATACAAATCAACTTATCAAATCAATTTCAACTATCAACATGAATATTAAAATTAATTTTCATCTTAGAAAGTTTACATACTCTTTTTATACTCCATTTAAATATATCTTACATTTAAATTTATATATTTACTAATCAATTAATTTCTTTAATGAAAGAGAAGAGGCTTTCTTTATAAATCCATGTACCAAACATGCTTGTTTTGATATTAATATTGTGAATTACTTTGCCCGTAATAACATCAAAGGAAGCCAATTCACTGCTGTGGTTTCTGATAAAAAATATTAGATCACATTTGTGGCCCATTCTCATTGGACGACAAAATTCTGATGGAAATGGTTCAAGTGTAAAAAGCTTTACCCATGATTCTTTCACACCAACTTCACCCAAAATAGATATTTCAATGCAATTATTCTCAGCAAAAGAGGAAATCAGAGTAACAGACTTGTTGAGCACTACCAAACTTCTGATAGGACTATCATCATTTTCTTGCAGCCAAACAATTGATGTGATTTGAAACGTTTCAGTGCTCAGATTAAATGACACAAGTACTTGTTCTTCTTCGAGTCCATTAGTGGCATACTCGCTACCCCACCAGTGGCATATTCCATTCAAGTACGCTACAGAAGCATTATCTATATGTTCCCTCTTAGTCATTTCAAGATCAAGTTTCTTCCAACAATTACTTTTTAGACTATAAATTTGCCAAATTGTTAGAACAGGCTCTTCTACAAAAGTATGACCATGAATATAATATACACATTGAATCACTTTATAATCATCATTCACATTATCATAACCAAATCCATGAATACTTATTTGCCGATCAAAGCCGGGCTCATCATCAGTAATACCCGGAGGAATAATTTTACGCTGGTCGGTCTTGGGGTTCCAAAGTCCTATTTTTACATCAAGACCTTCTTCTTCATAGTGACATATGATACCATTAACACAGTCTAAAACTTTATAAAAACCATTGTCTTCAAACAAACTTGGCAAAACTAACGTAACTATGTTTTCGTACCTTTCTCCAGAAAGCAAATGCACATCATATTCATAGACGTCTCCATCGCTTCTTTCGTCATGAAAATATCTCCATAGAAGGAGAGACGATGAGTGAGTAGTTTTAGATTTTAAATTCTCATAGTACATGCTCTTAAAATTAGAATTCTCAAGTAAATTTAGCCAAGACTTATGTACGCAACTAAATCGCTTCAAAGACTTGACAGGTAATTTTGCTAGAATTTCCAATACAAGATCTTTAGGAATATGATCGCTATGAGTTGCCATTTGCGCTAAAGATGAAGATAGAACAATAGAGGATAGAGTTTTGCATTTGTGGTGTGCCTCGTAAAATGTAATGAAA
>NC_029789.2:144235508-144253508 GCF_000816755.2 Arachis ipaensis | reverse complement strand
AAAATTAAAAAATGCTTATTAATATATTTGTATTATTATAACATATAAGAATAACATATGAATTTGTATATTTACAAATTAATTAATTCCTGTAGTGAAAGAGAGGAGGTTTTTTTTATAAATCCATGTACCAAATAGATCTATTTTAATACTAATATTGTGAATTACTTTGCCACTAATAACATCAAAGGAAGCCAATTCACTGTTGTGGTTTTCGATAAATATTAGATCACATTTGTGGCCCATTCTCATTGGACTAAATTCTGATGAAAAGGGTTCAAGTGTGAAAAGTTTCACCCAAGATTCTTTCACACCAATTTCACCCAAAATAGATATTTCAATGCAATTATTCTTAGCAAAAGAGGAAATCAGAGTAACAGATTTGTTGAGCACTACCAAACTTCTGATAGGGATATCATCATTTTTTTGCAGCCAAACAATTGATGTGGTTTGAAACGTTTCAGTGCTGAGATTAAATGACACAAGTACCTCTTTTCCATTCTTATCTCCACCCCGCCAGTGGCATACTCCATTTAAGTACGTTACATAACCTTCACCAAAACCTCCTTTTTCAGTCATTTCAAGATTAAGTTTCTTCCAACAATTACTTTTTAGACTATAAATTTGCCAAATTGTTAGAACAGGCTCTTCTACAAAAGTATGACCATGAATATAATATACACATTGAATCACTTTATAATCATCATTCACATTATCATAACCAAATCCATGAATACTTATTTGCCGATCAAAGCCGGGCTCATCATCAGTAATACCCGGAGGAATAATTTTACGCTGGTCGGTCTTGGGGTTCCAAAGTCCTATTTTTACATCAAGACCTTCTTCTTCATAGTGACATATGATACCATTAACACAGTCTAAAACTTTATAAAAACCATTGTCTTCAAACAAACTTGGCAAAACTAACGTAACTATGTTTTCGTACCTTTCTCCAGAAAGCAAATGCACATCATATTCATAGACGTCTCCATCGCTTCTTTCGTCATGAAAATATCTCCATAGAAGGAGAGACGATGAGTGAGTAGTTTTATATTTTAAATTCTCGTAGTACATGCTCTTAAAATTAGAATTCTCAAGTAAATTTAGCCAAGATTTATGCACGCAACTAAATCGCTTCAAAGACTTAACAGGTAATTTTGCTAGAATTTCCAATACAAGATCCTTAGGAATCTGATCGCTATGAGTTGCCATTTGCACTGAAGATGAAGATAGAACAACAGAGGATAGAGTTTTGCGTTTGTGGTGTGCCTCGTAAAATGTAATGAAATATAAATTAGATTCCAACATATAAGTTTAGAAAAATTTTAATGGTATTACATTTTTGTCGCTTTATTTGTTTCTTTCTTAATCAAGATCTCCCATATATAGGACTAAATATCAAACCAATCAAATTGATTGATTGGGAATATATATCACAAACCTAAATAGAATAAAAGGAAAGCCGATCTAAATTGTGAGCACTTGATTTGCAATTACAGACATACATGTATAATTATTACTCATTAAGCTTAGTTTATTGTTAAATAATACTAGATTCTACTAGTTCTAAAAAATAAACAACCTAAGTTAAAAATAATTACTTATCATTAATATTTTGTCTGTACAAAATAGGAAAGTAAATGAATCTTAAAATAGATCTAAAGTTATTGCTATTTGTGCTATATTGTTGGGCAAATAAAATAAAAAATTTTGTAGGTTAAATCAAAATTATGTGATTCGAAAAAACAATAATATTAGGAAAATAATAAAAAATTAGAGCTGAAAATAATTTCATGTCATTAATATTTTGCCTGTACAAAATAGTAAAGTAAAGGAAAAATTATTCTAAAGGACCGTCAGGAAGATTTAATTATTAAAAATGACCTTTAATACTAAAATTATTAAGAAGAACCAAATTTATAAAAAATAAATAAAAAATAATTAAAGATATATTTGTCTCTTTATAGAAAGATTTGGTTCTTCTTCTTAAATATTATCAAAAGATTTAGTCCTTCTTAATAATTTTAATATTAAAGATCCTTTTTAATAATTAAATATTCCTAACGGTCCTTTACAATAATTTTTCCTAAAGTAAATGGATCTTAAAAGAGATCTCAATTTATCATTATTTGTGCTACGTTGTTTGGCAACTAAAATAAAAAAGAATTTTGGAGGTTAACACAAAATGATATGATTTGAAAAAATAGTAATGTTAGAAAGATCATAAAAAATCAGTTCAAACTTGTTTTATTTAACATTCATTAATAGTTTTATCATTTTGAATAATAAAGAAATATAAAAGTAAATTTTTATCATTTTGCGCTACTACCAAAAGATTTCAGAGAGGAATCAAAATGAGAGAATACAAGATGAAAAAATGTTATATTCAACTCAAAACTTTAAACGTCAAGTTAATACGTCTCTTATCTTATATACTTTTCACTTATTCATATTTTTTTAAGACTAATTCCTTATACTCCTCACACTTGCAACCCTAACAATAATTTAATGATAAAATAATTAAAAAAATAAGATGTAGAAAGATATATGATTATCCAATTTTTAAAGATGTAGAAAAGCATTGAATCAAACATGTAGAAAGTGGACGGACAAGGAAGAGAGAAGACTATGCCATTTGAATTATAATAACGGCATAATCTTTCCTCCTCACTTAGAAATCTCAGGTTATTTGAATCTCATTCCTAACTTTGAAAAAAAAAAGAAAAAAAAAATTTTAAAAATAAACTTAATTATACAATAAGAGGATACATTTAAAGAATAACTTAATTATAAAGTATTCCTAAATATCAACCAACTTTGGTTAAATTTAAAAATCCAAATTAATAGTGTAGTTAATTAGTGACTAAATAAAAAAATTGACATGTCATAGAGAATAAATTATATGTTAATTGGTTAAAAATTAATTTTTTTTAAATACTAATGTATAGATCTGTGTTTTATACGAGCATGAAAAGAAATTCATAATAAACAAATATATTGCATAGTATAATCGTCTTTTATAGCTTTTTTTATTTTCATTTATATTATGAAATCCAATGAATCATAAGAGTAGCATATTTATAGCTTCTTTTATAGCATATTTTTAAATATCCAAAATTTATTATTTTCTAACACCAAGAGTCATATTTTTTAAAATATGAAACATAATTGACCATTTTAGAATATTAAAATGTAATACAAGTTGACTTATCAAATCAATTTTAACTACTAACATGAATATTAAAATTAGTTTTCATCTTAAAAAGTTTACATATTTTTTTCATATCCGATTTAAGTATATCTTACATTTAAATTTGTATATTTACTAATCAATTAATTTCTTTGATGAAAGAGAGGAGGCTTTCCTTATAAATCCATGTACTAAACATACTTATTTTGATATTAATATTGTGAATTACTTTGCCCGTGATGACATCAAAGAAAGCCAATTCACTGTTGTAGTTTCTGATAAAAAAATATTAGATCACATTTGTCCATTCTCATTGGATGACAAAGTTGTAATGAAAAGGGTTCAAATATGAAAAGTTTCATCCAAGATTTCTTCACACCAACTTCACCCAAAATGGATATTTCAATGCGATTATTCCTAGCAAAAGAGAAAATCAGAGTAGCAGACTCATTGAGCACTGCCAAAGTTCTGATAGGGCTATTATCATTTTCTTGCAGCCAAACAATTGATGTGGTTCGAAATGTTTTGGTACTGAGGTTAAGTGACACAAGTACTTGTTCTTCTTCAAGTCCATTAGTGACATACTCGTTACCATACTCCATTCAAGTATGCTACAGAAGCATCATGTATATATTCCTTCTTAGTCATTTCAAGATCAAGTTTCTTCCAACAATTATTTTGTAGACTATAAATTTTTCAAATTGTTAGAACAAGCTCTTGTAAAAAAAATTGGACCATAAATATAATATACACATTGAATAACTTTATAATTATCATTCACATTATCATAACCAAATCCATGAACACTTACACGCCGATCAAAGCAGCCGGGCTCATCATCAGTAATACCTAGCGGAATAATTTTACACTCGTCAGTTTTGGATTTCAAAGTCTTATTTTTACATTAAGACCATCTTCTTCATAGTGACATATGATACCATTAACACAGTCTATAACTCTATAAAAACCAATTTCTTCAAACAGACTTGGCAAAACTAACGTAACCATGTTTTCATACCTTTCTCCAGAAAGCAAATGCACATCATTTTCATAGACGTTTCCATCACGAAAATATCTCCATAGAAGGAGAAACGATGAATAAGCAGTTTTAGATTTTAAATTCTCGTAGTATATGTTCTTGAAATTAGAATTCTCAAGTAAATTTAGCCAAAACTTATGTACGTAACTAAATCGCTTCAAACTTAACATGTAATTTTGCTAGAATTTTCAATACAAAATCCTTAAGAATCTGATTGCTATAGGTTGCCATTTGCACTAAAGATAAAGATGGAACAATAGAGGATAGGGTCTTGCGCTTGTGATGTGCCTCGTAAAATATAATAAAAAATAAATTAGATTCCTACATACAAATTTAGAAAAATTTCAATGGTATTACATTTTTGTCGTTCTATTTGTTTCTCTCCTAATCAAAATTTCCAATATATAGGACTAAATATCAAACCAATCAAATTGATTGATTGGGAATATATATCACAAACCTAAATAGAATAAAAGGAAAGCCATCTAAATTGTGAGCACTTAAATTGTATTTGCAATTACAAACATAAATGTATAATTATTACTCATTAAACAATACTAGATTCTACTAATTTAAAAATAATAAACAACCTAAGTTAAAAATAATTACTTATCATTATTATTTTGCCTGTACAAAATAGTAAAGTAAATGAATATTAAAATAGATCTCAAGTTATTATTGTTTGTGCTATGTTGTTGGGCAAATAAAATAAAAAAGAATTTTGGAAGTTAAATCAAAATGATATAATTGAAAAAACAGTAATATAAGGAAGATAATAAAAAATTAGAGTTGAAAATAATTCCATGTCATTAATATTTTGCCTGTGCAAAATAGTAAAGTAAATGAATTTTAAAAGAGATCTCAATTTATCATCATTTGTGCTGTGTTGTTTAGTAAACAAAATAAAAAAGAATTTTGGAGGTTAAATCAAAATAATATGATTCGAAAAAATAGTAATATTAGAAAGATAATAAAAAAATTAGTTCAAACTTGTTTTATTTAGCATTCATTAATAATTTCATCATTTTGAATAATAAATAAATATAAAAGTAAATTTTTATCATTTTGCACTGAGTGTTGCGTTATCATAGAGGAATCAAAATGAGAGAATACAAGATGAGAAAATGTCACATCCAACTTAAATCTTTAAGCATCAAGTTAATAGGTTTCTCATCTTATATACTCTTCACTTATTTATATTTTTTTCGACGTAGGACTAATTCCTTATACTCCTCACACTTGCAACTTTAACAATAATTTAATGATAAAATAATTAAGAAAAAGTAGATGTAGAAAGATATATCATTATCCAATTTTTAAATATGCAGAGAAGCATTGAATCAAAGATGCAGAAAATGGACGGATAAGGGAGGCGAAAAAGAGAGAAGACTATATCATTTGAACTATAGTCTAATGGCATAATCTCCCCTCCTCACCTAGAGTTCTCGAATTATTCGAGTCTCACTTCTAACATTGACAAAAAAAGGAGGCGAACAAAAAATTTTAAAGAATAAACTTAATTATACAATAAGGGTATACGTTTAAAGAATAACTTAATTATAAAGTGATCCTAAATATTAACTTTGGTTAAATTTGAAAAATCCAAATTAATAGTGTAGTTAGTGACTAAATAAAAAATTAACATGTCATAGAGGATAAATTACGTATTAATTGATTAGAAATTATCTTTTTTTTTTAAATACTAGTGTATGGATTTCTGTTTTTTTTTTAACCAAAGATAAGAGACTCGAGCCCGTGACCTCTTAATTGAGTATGGGGAGACTATGCCATTTGAGTTATAACTCATTTACATCTCTGTTTTTTACGAGCATGAAAAGAAATTCATAATAAATATATTGCATGGTATAACTTTTTGTCATGTATAACTGATTAAATTGATGATATATGAATAAAATTAAATAGTTAACTACCATAATATAATTTATGAGCATGCACTACCCAAATTTTCTTACTATTCAATATTTAAAACTAAAATAAAGGAAATTAGCATTAAAGTCCTTGTTGAACATGTAATAGCAACCTAAGCACTCATCTAGAATTTTCACTGGAAGATAAGGGAAACCCTTATTATACTTTTATTTCTAGAAATAGTTCATGCAAAGGAAAGAAGAAAGCTGAAAATAATGTAAAGATTTTTAAGTTACAAATACAACAAACAAATTAAATTAAAGCACGTGCTATCTAGTTGCTCAATAACTAAATTTTTTTAAAGTTTGATAATTGAATTTGTGAACCAAATTTGCTTTTTGGAAGTAGTAGAGGACACTAAATGAGATCTGAACCAGAAGCATTGATGCATATGTCAACTTGGTAGAGCCAGCTATTATGTTCAGAATCCATGTTGCAGTTAATCCCTGGAGTAAAACCTATTTCCTCTTTTATGTCATCTGTAATGCTCTCTATGCTGTAAAATTCATCACCTGGTTCAATCTCTGGAATACATTTTCATCCAATCATTACAATATGTTTTCCCTAATTTAATTAAGGTAAAATGGTAAATTATGTTTAGTAATTATTAACTTGGAGAATATTATACATTACATACACTTAAAAAAACAAAAGAAAATATTTGACTAGAGTATTAAATTTGGCCACAAAAGATTGAGACGGTGATAAAACTGATTATAAAAGATTTAAAAGCAACTTAGTATTCACAAAAGATAACTTCCGTTAGTCGAATCTAACCAAATGTCCATTGATGGATAATGGCGTTAGTGATCGATCCTAGTTGTCTCGTTAGTGTCCAAGATGGCACTCTGACATGACAATTCTATTAAATAAATAGATTAAACAATTTTAAGAAATTAAAAATAAAATAAATCCTAAATCCCCAAATGTGTTGTTGTTATATCCTAAATCACAGCAACCAGATTGAAAAACCCTATTTAACAAATTAGACACCTAACCTGGAGTAGAAAAGAGAATACAAGGTATGGCAAGGCAACGATTGAACCATGTTAGTTCGATGGGGAATAGTAGTGATTCTGGAGCTTCCAATTTCAGAAGGAAGGATGTGATGAAAGTTGATGGCAAATGTAATTGTGGACTCAATGTGATGTTGTTGGAATCTGGCACTATGAACAATCCTGGGAGATGGTTCATCTGTTGTCCTCTACGGGCGGTATGCATTAAGTCTGAATTTTTTTAATGGCTTTTGAGTTTCTGTGAGTTACATTGAAGAAATTTATGTATTTGTACACAAAGGACTGTCAATATTTTGTCTGGGTTGATGATATTGAAGGTGGTTGGTGGGTTTGTCCAGAACACTAATGGGGGCAAAAAAAGATGAGGTTGAAGCTACTACTCAACTGAGAGAATTCAGAGGAAGCGATAATAATGAGGCAAAGAAGAAGATTGTGACGAAGATGGGGAAGCTTAAAGCAGAAATTCAATATATGAAAGTGTGGCTTGTTATGCTTTCTCTGGGTTTGTTAGTGTGTTTCATCATGAACATTTTGTTAGTGTTTAGGGTGAAGTAAGAGCTCTGTTAGAAGATGATAATGGTTTAGGGTTGAATCTGTCTTCTCTTTGAGTCGTGTAGTTATTGATATTTGTATGAAATGAGAATGAAAACTTTGACAATTATAGTCACGTTTGTTTTAAAATTAGACATATGTGACCAGTTTTTTTTTAAAATATGATACATATAACCATTTTTAATTAAAAAAAGAGGAGTGCTACACATACAAGTTATTTTTGTTTACAAGTTGGGCCTAACACACGCGTTACAAAGAAGAAGCAAAAGAAGAAGAAGAAGAAGTTGGGTCTAACACGCGTGAATATAAATGACTTGTATGATTTGTATGGAAAATTGATCTCTCTTTGCCTTCGATCTCCTTTTGTTTTTTTTATTTTCATAGTTTCTGAAATCAAGCTTTGAAATTGTTTTGAAGATGATGAAACTTCAGAAATACACCCGAACGATTAGAAAAATACACCCAAACGATTATAGAAATACATCTAAAGGATTATAGAAATATACCCAAAGGATTTAAGAAATATACCCAAAGGATTTAAGAAATACACCAATATAGGGAGAGACAGTATATTTCTTCTTGAAATCAATACACCCAAAGAATTATAGAAATACACCCAAAGGATTACAAAAATACGCCAAAAAATTTAAGAAATACACCCAAAATTTGTTGAAGTACACCTTATGCATAATTCAGAACTCTTTCTCTTTTTCCTCCTCATCTTCTGTTGCTGCTTCTTCTTCAAAAACGATTTCACAGAGCTTGATGTCAAAAAACAATGGAAACCGAGAATAACGAAGAAAGAAAACAAAAAGAAAAGCACGTAAATGAAGAAGAAGAAGAGGAAGAGGAAGAAGAACGTGTAGCAAAAAGAAGAAGAAGGAGAAAGAGAAGGCAAGAAACGTACCTTGAATAATGTTTCTTCATTTTTTCTGGTGATTTGATGAAGGATAAAGAGAAAACGAAAAGAGGAGAAGAAATTTCAATAAAAAAAAGAGGGAGGAAGAGAAGAAAAAGAGACAAAGAGAAAGAAGAGGAAGAGGAAGAGGAAGAGGAAGAGAAAGAGGAAGCACGGAGAAAGAAGAAGAAGAAAAAGATGCACAAAAAAAACGTAAAACGACGTAAATACAAATGACTTGTATGGAAAATTACTTGTATGTGGAGAATTACTCTTAAAAAAATGACATATATAGACAGAAAGGATGAATCAGTCAATTAGATATCAAAAATAGCACTTGCAATAATATGTAGCCAACATCTAAGAAGACTATTTTAACAATACTAAATCCATTATTCACATTATCTAGTAGCACAACTATGCTGTGTCATAATCCAAGAAAATTACATAATCGAAACCAACACTAAAATTAAAAGTAACAAACATCAAAAGTCTTTTTCAAGGTCTAATGACGATTGTTTAAGTCAGATGCAGAGTTAGATAAAATATTAGAGAGACTAAAAATATTTACGAAATAAAATAAAACTAAAATAAAATTTTAAGGAGAGCTAAACTAAAATTAACGTATAGTTTACATGTAAACATTTAAAATTAGGGAGGACCATTGTCCCCCTTTGTTCCAATGTGGCTCCGCCACTGGTTTAAGTAGCAAAAAAGATAGGAGTGTTCAGTTACATCTATAAATCACCAAAAAAAAAAAAACATAGAAGCAAAGTACAATACTAGAAATCACAAGCATCATCAAGTTAGGGTAGAATTGCTACTACCACTGGAGAATACGTTGATTGAGTTAGGTGTTGGGGCTTTAAAACCAGGAATTGGCCCTCTTACTCCAGTACAGTTGATGTTCCTCCCATGCTCGGATTAGGCATGAACTGCATGAATTTTCTTGTTGTGCCAACACTAGTACCTTGCATTGTCTCTGGGGCCACAGTAGGGAGAGATGGGTTTGTAGACGATGGAGGAGGCCTTAACTGGATATTAGTGAATGTAGGAGGCGACATAATTTGATCTTGGTGACATATTCAATTTGAATAACAACTAGTTAGCACACCTAGAAATTATTAGATCCAATTATCACATTTTGGTTTAAATATGTTAGATGTATTAACTTGTGGGGCAGCAACCTGAGAGCTAAAGTTTCAGCATCTGCACATTCAATCACTCAAAACAAAGAACAATGACCATGGGAACAGAAGAACCAACAATATCAGTAGTAGAAACAGACCAGAAAATAGCAATGACCAAAAACAAAATAGCAATGACGAGCAACAAATTGAGATAATTGAAAGGGAGGGGCCAAGTGTTACTATATAGAAATTATCCTAAAAGGTGATGATAGGAAAAAAATATTATTCGCAAAAAATAAAATTTTTAGATTCTATTTTTAAATTTATGAATCTCAAGGGAGTACAAAAGAGACTAATATGCAAACATCTCTCTACCAATTTTTTGCATATTGCATCTATCCCAAAGCAGCAAAGCAATTTAGAAAACTTTCAATTACCAAAAAGAAACTGAAGCAAACTATCATCTTTTCACAAATTTTAGTACTACTTGGCTACTTGCTCCCATATTTTCTATGATGATATACTAACATATTTAAACTTGGAAACCATAGAATGGAAAAAGGGCTAAACATTCACAACTAGTAATATGTTTTGGAAAATTGTTTATAAGGATCAAGATTGGTGATTCACTACACAACTTATATAACAGTTTCCATAAAGTTTGTAATCGTATAACTATAAAACTGATAGAGATGTTGCCACAAATTTCAATTGAGAAGTGCTAGATATGCATTTTAATGGCATATATATTGGTTTGTAGTGACCTATTCCTAAAAAGCAAAAATATTTAACAAAATTAAATACCTCTTGTCTAGTATATCCAATCAGTTTAAAGGATTTTAAATCCCAAAACTTCACTATTTTGTTCGTTGACCCTACAAAATCATTTGTGATATTAAAAAGCATAAGAATAAATGTGTAGATTGATAGAGAGTTCTCATCTTTTAGGTATCATGTCATAATTAAATGAACCAAGATTGGAGAAAATAAATATACGTATAAATGCCAAGATACATCCCATAATTTTCATTTTAATCCATTTTCACATTGGTTCTAAAACTACCAAATTCATTGTTTCTTTTTTAATTCCCCCTCCCCCTTTTTTGGAGGAAAAAAGAAGATACTTCTGAAATCTTTGACACCAGAAACAAAAATATATCTTGACGAAAGTAAGTTGATGACATCTCATGTATTTGGAGCAACACCTCTTTTACTCTCTTAGAAAGAAGGTGTAATGATGATGATTGGATCTGATATCATCTTCTCCATTGGATTCGATTTCATGGAACCAAGATGTATCAAAATCCATGAGCAAGGATGGCTTAATTAGTTGCAACGGTTGAACAATGTTCTCCTCATTTCCCATGTCTAGATACTCAAGAACATGTTTCACATATTTGAAATTGAAATCAATGTCTTCATCATCTGATTCAATGATCATGTGCCTTTTGTTGTTGCATTTGTGTTATTTAGTAATTCAATCTCCAATTCATCCATGCTAGAGTCCTTTGTATTTAGTTCTCTACCTGCTAACATTTGGAAAAAGCAAAATTGGATTATATTAAAAGAGAGAAATGAATATTAGCTACAATGTTGTTGTATTTGAGTATTTGACAAAGAAAAAATAGGATAATTTACTGAATAAAAAAAAAATCACTTTTGAAATGTATCTATATCTTATTTTTTCTTGGGAACATGCAACTCAAAGAGTACTACACTAATCTAATTATCTAATGCATATAAACATAAGAGTAAATAATCCTTTCTAACCATAAAAGATGGAAGCGCTGACAATACTGGCCATGACTAATTTAAATATACTTTATAACCATGAAAAATTTATTTCGTTTGACATTTCTAACCAAACATTAATTTGTAAGATGCACTGTTAGTTTGGCCTCCCACGTGGCATTTACTAATCCAATGTGTTAATATACTATTTTAATTTGAAAATAAAATAATAATTCACTTTTGTCCTTAGCGATACTCTTGGGTTCCAAAGCTGAAACACAAAAGAGGTTCGTGAGCAGAGAAGAAACATCTGAAGGATTACTGTGTGTTCATAACACACGTAGCGAAAGAAAAGAAGGTAATCCTAAAGATCTATTTTGTGCTTAAATTTTATTCAAATAAACAATATATAGATCATATCTAAATACTTGTGTACGCTAGTAAAAATCACTTTCTCCTTCGATGGTACGAAGGTGCTATGCGTATCCACACCGAGACCAACCTTTGCTGTTAACTCTTTGACCAATGGACATCTGATCTAAATTGAGAAACCTCTTGCAACTCTTTGCACATCATAAAATTCTTCTCCAAGAATCAGGCTCACATACGTTTATATGTGTAGAGGTAAAGGAATAAAACCCTTGTGTTTTATTCTCCTCTGTATCTCCTCTACTCTTGGCATTCACATATATATATAGTATGAAATTTGTTAATGATTTTAAATTTGAATCTCAATTCAAATTTGAATCGTATCTTACTATTTTAAACTTGAATCTTTCAAATTTATGAATCATATCATAACTCAATTTGAAACAGAATTAGTTAGGATCTCATCCTAATTTAGAATTCAAATTTAGAAATAGAATAACTAATTATTCTCTCATTTAATATTCTCAATTATCATGTTATTATTATATTCTTGGTACTAGCAAAAAATATAATAATATTCTATTTTGAATTAATATAATTATTTATTTGATCAAATCAAAATAAGATTAGAACACTCGTTAGTGTGTGACCCCATAGGTTCAATACTAGTAGTAAATTAGTCATACTAAATTTACTAATCAAGGTTGGTGTTCATGCCCTGGGTCGAGCTGTACGATCCGGGCTGATTAAGAGACAAGTCGACCGACCTCTTCAGGTACGGAGTCCCCGACCTCTTATCGAAGAGTTCGGCCAAATCACCACAGAAGCCCAAAGCAGACCCAAACAAAGGAACACAGCCCAATCTAAAGGCGGTTCCCCTAAAAAAAGATAAGATGACTTCACTCAAAGATAAGATAAAGATAACTATCTTATCTCTAGAAAGGTCACTCCATACTATTATAAATACACTGGAGCACCCAGGTATAACTCATACTCTGATTCTACTAAAAACCTGCCTAAAGCCCGTGCTAACTTAAGCATTGGAGTCTCTTGCAGGTACCACCCCCTCCGGTGACAAAGGATCAGCAGCACCATCAAGTCCAACAAGTCGGACACATCAGCTCCGACCACCACCACAGATCTCGTCCGAGATCGACCTACAATTTCAGGTAACCCTCAGAATATTGGCGCCGTTGCCGGGGAACCTGGAAGTCATCCCATCATCATGGCGGACAACCTTGACAACGACCACGATTCTGATCTGGAGAACAGGACACCGCATAAGAACGCGAACACCACACCAAAAGATATATCTCAATCAAATAAAGAAAAGAATTCGCCAAATAAAGAAATCATGGAGGCACTTCAAGCTCAACAAGATCGTCTTTGGTGGGCGTTGAACGCCCAGTGAAGGCTTCTTCACTGGCGTTCAATGCCTTCCCATTCTCCTCCCATTCGGCCTCAACCTCTATAGTTATGGCTTTGCACTCTTTTCTAAGATTAACCTCAGTATTACTAGGGAGAGTGTGAGGAGGGATCTCATGGATCCTCTTGCTCAGTTGACCAACTTGTACCTCCAAGTTTCTAATGGAGGACCTTGTTTCATTAATGAAACTATGAGTGGTCTTAGTGAGGCTGAAAACCGTAATGGCTAAGTCAAAAAGGCTTTGCTTAAAGGTCTCCATATTTCCTTGAGAAGATGGGAATAGTGGTCTGTTGGTGAACCTATTTTGGTTCCTGCCACCTTAATTGAAACCATGCTGAGGTTTTTGTTGATCCTTCCATGAAAGGTTAGGATGATTCCTCTATGAAGGGTTGTAAGTGTTTCCATAGGCTTCTCCCATGTAATTCACCTCCTCCATGGTGGGTTGATCAGGATCATAAGCTTCTTCTTCAAGAGAAGCTTCCTGATTACTACCAACTGCAGTTTGCATCCCAATGAGATGTTGTGAGATCATATTGACCTGTTGGGTCAAGATCTTATTCTGAGCCAAGATGGCATTCAGAGTCTCAACTTCATGAACTCCTTTCTTCTGAGGGGTTCCATGATTTACAGGATTCCTCTCAGAGGTATACATGAATTGGTTATTTGCAATCATCTCAATGAGCTCTCCTGCTTTTGCAGCGTTTTCTTCAAGTGGAAAGATCCACCTGCAGGGCTGTCCAATGAAATTTTGGACATCTCAGACAAACCATCATAGAACACGCCTATGATGGACCACTCTGAGAGCATGTCTGGAGGACATCTCCTGATCAGCTGCTTGTATCTTTTTCGAACTTCATAGAGGGATTCACCTACTCTTTGTCTAAAGGGTTGAACTTTCACTCTAATCTTGCTCATGCTTTAAGGAGGAAAGAATTCATCAAGAAAAGCATTAACTAGCTTTTTCCAAGAGTCAAGACTCTCTTTAGGCTGGGCATCCAACCAGTTTTTAGCTCTGTCTCTTACTGCAAAGGAAAAGAGCATCAGCTTGTAAATCTCTGGATTTACTCCATTAGTCTTTACAGTATCACAAATCTGTAAGAACTCAGCTAAGAACTGATATGGATCTTCCATTAGAAGTCGATGGAATTTGCAGTTTTGCTGTAGAAGAGAGACTAATTGAGGCTTAAGCTCAAAATTGTTAGCTCCAATGGCAGGTACAGCAATGCTTTTGCCATAAAAGTCACAGGTAGGCATGGTGAAGTCACCAAGGACCTTTCTGAGCTCCTCTTGTGGTTCGGCCATGTCTCTGTGTTCTTGTTCAAAACTTTTTGAAAGATCTCTTCTGGAGTGTTGTGCTTTAGCTTGTTGTAAACGCCTCCTTAGAGTCTTCTCAGGTTCAGGATCAAGAGTCAAGAGGAGTTCTTTATCCCTGTTCCTGGTCATAAACAAGAAGAAAGAAAAAAGAAAGAAGAAGAGACCACGCCAATAGGCAAGAAGCTCCTTCTTAAAGTTAGAAGTAGAAGAAAGAAGAAAAAGGAAAGAAATAAAAGAAGTAAAAGAAAAATACCTTGAATATAGTAGATAAGAGTAAATAAGAGAAGATAGAAGGAAAGGAAATCACAAGAAAGCTTTTTGTGCCAATTGGCAAGAAGCTCCAAGTGAGATGTGAAGAAGAAAGGAAAGAGGATAAAGAATTGTAGGCAAAGAGTTGAAGAAAGTAGAGTTGAATGAATAGAGATAAGAAGAGAAGAAGTATAAATAGAATAAGTAAATAAGAATTAAAATATTTTTATTTTTATTTTATTTATTTAATTATTTTCGAAAATTAGTTAATTAATTTAAAAAGAATTTAAAATTTAAATGTTAAATTTTCGAAAATAGAAGAGAGAGAAGGAGAATTAATTTTCGAAAATTTAGAGAGAGAAGGGAGTTAGTTAGGTGGTTTTGCAAAAGATGAGAGAGAAGATAAGATATTAATTAAGAAAAGATTTTTAATTTAAAAATAAAATAGAAGATAAGATAAGAAAATATTTGAAATTAAAATTTAAGATTAGAAAAAAATAATATGATAAGATTTGAAAAAGATAAGATTTTTTTGAAAAAGATATGATTTTTATTTTTGAAAAATTTTGATTTTTGAAAACTTGACAACTAAAATATGATAAGATAAAATTTTAAAATCAAAAGTTGAATTTTATAAAAAATAATTCGAAAATTATGTTAAAAATTAGTTAGAAAAGATATTTTTTATTTTTTGAATTTTATGATGAAAGTGAAAAATATAAAAAAGACACAAGATTTAAATTTTTTAGATCTAGCGCCCCTTTATTTTTGAAAATTTGGAGGGAAACACAAAGAGACACCAAACTTAAAAATTCTAAGATCAAAACATATGCAAGACTCAAGAACACTTTGAATACTAAAAAGAACATAAAGAACAAAAATTAAAGACTCAAAGAAATCAAGAACATGAAAAAGAACACCAAACTTAAAATTTTTAGAAAACCAAGACACAATTGTCAAAAAACACAAGAAAATAAACAAGAAAACACTAAACAAAAAATTGAAACGAGAATTAAACAAAGAAAAATTATTTTTGAAAAGTTTTTGAAAGAAGGACTTAAAGACAATTCAGAGGATGCCAAAAATAAACTATATGGAAAATATTTTTTTAAAAAATTTCAAAATTTTTGTAATTGAAGAGCATGAACAGGCAGGATTCAAAAACCAAGAACATGAATTAAACAAAGAAACTATTTTTGAAAATTTTTAGAAAATAGGATTCAAGAAAAACGTGTAACTCAAGAAGAACAAATACAAAAGACTCAAATTAAGAACACAAATTAAACAAAGATAAGAAAAATATTTTTAAAAAAACTTTTGAAATTTTCGAAAATTGAGTAGAAGAAAACAACATAAAAGACTCAAATAAAATAAAATAAAATAAAGTACTAGAGCAAGACAATCCGCCAGTTTGTCCAAACTCAACAATCCCCGACAACAGCGCCAAAAACTTGGTAGCACGATTCCCCACACCTTCGTACTATTGTACCAACAAGTGCATTGGGTCATCCAAGTAATACCTGAGCGAGTCAGGGTCGATCCCACGAGGATTGTTGGCTTGAAGCAAGCTATGGTTATCTTACAGGTCTTAATCAGGTAGATCATAAGGTTGTTGGATTTTTATAACAGGGTGCTGATACTTTAAAGATAGAGTTGAGGATTGGAATTGCTTTGCCTTTTTGAATTATCTCTGGTACTACTGCTCTCCTTACTTGTGAGTGATTTCTTCAATGACAGGTTGTATATGATTGACACTGGTTTGAGCAGCTGCCAATACTCCTCCAGATCTGAACCCCAGGTTTACTGTGGATCCATCTCTACTTGAGGGTGAAGCACGTACAGTCCATTCTCCTTTATGATCCTACTCAAAACGCCACAGATAAGGTTGGATCTTCCGAATCAGAGAATGCTGCATTTGGGTTCTAGCCTCTACCACAGAGACCCTAATCTCCCCGGAAATCGGCTAAACTGATGTCTCGAGAAGTCCCCAACGAAGTCACGGATTAGCCGTCTGAGAGATGTATATTCAAGTTGTTGTTCGTCACTGTCCGGTGAAAGACGCGTTATGCATCCAAGTAGACGCGTGTCAGGCACGTTTGTCTAAATGTGATGAACAGAGCTAATTGGTTAGATCATCTTAGAATTAATCACGCACGGATCGAAGAGAAATAGTAGTACTTTTATTAATTTATAGGACTCAGCAGGGCTCCTCCCCTCAACTTAGGAGGTTTAGAGACTCATACTGAAGTAAAAATACAATAGAAAAACGAAAATACAGCAGACCTCCCTCAACGAAAGGAGTAAAAGGTTCGAAGAACTCCTGAATTACATAAACATTAACCCTTAAATACGAAACAGATAACTAGTAAGGGTAAAACAGTCTATTTAGTGCTAAAATTCACTTCTGGGACCCACTTGGTGAGTGTTTGGGCTGAGATTTAGGGAGATCCACATGCTATGAGGCTCCTAGGGCGTGAAACGCTGGCTAGGAGGTCCTCTCTAGGCCTTTGGACACTAGGCTCTGCTCTTTGGGCGCTGGACGCCTGGATGGGGGCAAGAAGCTGGCATTGGACGTCAGTTTTGGGCCTTCTAATTCGAAGCAAAGTATAGACTATTATATATTGTTGGAAAGCTCTGGAAGTGAGCTTTTCAGAGCCGTTGAGAACGCTCCATTTGAAATTCTATAACTCCAGAAAAGCTCTTTCGAATGCAGGCAGATCAGATCTAGACAACATCTGCAGTGCTTTCTCTGTCTCTAAATCAGATTTCTGCTCCAACTCCTCAATTTTAGCCAGAAAATACTTAAAATTGTCCAAAAACACAAAAACTCATAGTAGAATAAAAAACTGTGATTTTAACACTAAAACCAATAAAAATTTAGTAAAAGCTAAATAAAAACTACTAAAAACTATATGAAAGTGATGCCAAAAAGCGTATAAAATATCCGCTCATCAAACACTCTTACTGAATTAAATTTTTGATTGAAATTACGAATCTCAAGAAATCGAAAGTGAAAGTTTTTGAAAAGTTCACGGTTTCTTTCTTTTCTCTCTCGGTTCTATCTCTCTTGTACCACCCAAGAATGAAGCAATGCAATGCTAATTAGGTGCTAATGATCATGATTTATGGAAAATGTTACACATACAAAGGGGTTTAG
>NC_029789.2:144196663-144235246 GCF_000816755.2 Arachis ipaensis | reverse complement strand
GATATGAGTAGTATAAAAAATTAGTTCTATATCGTTGAAAAATATAAATAGGCGAAGAGTATATAAGATAAAAGACCTATTATATATTTTTATCATAATTAACTATAATCAACATCTATCTATCTATTCTATTATATAAAAATCGGATTTCTACACTTAATGATGGAGTTGACGTGGCATGCTTCTAAGAGTGTTTTTCGATTTATTTCTTTTAACTCATTAAATATAAGTTATTACGATAAACTAATTATATCAACTAATTGATTTGATTAGATATTTAAATATCATATAATTTATTATAATTTATATCAATTTGATTTGGTAATATTTTTTAATTTATTTATTTTAATATTCTGTTAGTATTTTTTAATTTAATTCTTTTAATTTATTAAACCAAATTTATTGTGTGTACTAATTAATTAATTTGATTAATTTATTAGTCATTAAATAATAAATTTATGAATAAAATAGACAACTGAGATATTTTCAACTAATAATTAAATCAAATCAAATCAAATAATATATATTAAGCTAAATTCAAATCATGTGAATTAAAGACTAAATTAAAATAAGATAATTTCTTACTTATTCAAATTGAGTGCAATAAATACAAATTAATTTTGTGAGAAAAGGACAAATAGGTCCCTGACCTTTTGCCCGCGGACATTTTCGTCCTTGACCATTGAAAAATACTTTTAAGTCCCTGACTTTCACAAAACTTGGACGGATCAGTCTCTCGGTCAACGAAAAATGCTTGTCACGCGTACGCGTGTGTCACGCGTACGCGTCGCCTGGAAAACTTCCCTCTCACGCGTACGCGTCGTGTGGAAAACTCCATGAATTTAACAATACCTCATTTCTTCATAAATTTTTCACTTTGCATATTTTTTTTCTCATTTCTTTCATTCAAAACTTTAAATAACTCAAACAAACATATCAAAGTATTGAATGAGAGAAAAGTAAGAATGATACAGCCTCTACATGATTAAAGAAAGTTATAATGATGAGACTATTAGTAACATTTTTTGTCGTTTTTTTTCATTTTCTTTTTTATTTTTTGCATCATCATAGCCTTGCATTATATATCAAAATGTTAATTTAGTATTCTTTTACATCGTACTCTTATTACAGTACTCTCAATAATTTTATTCGTAATATTATTTTGGAATTCAACCTTTATGATTATATTATTACCTATGATTATATTATAAAAAAATTACACTAAAATATAGTACACAAGAATTACAATTATAAAAGAGAGTACTAAAAAAAATAAAAATTAAATATTTATCTTGACAATGATGAAAATAAATCTAAAAGTTTTTATGATATTTTTATATAGATATTTTTAATACTCTTAATATTCTTTTTTAGTACGCTATAATTTTACTATTATTATTCCATACAAAAAAAATAATAGGTAAAAAATGTATATAAACAAGAAAAATTAAACCTACGGTTGATGCTTCAAACGCTAAGTTAAACACATCCTAAATTGCTAAATTTAATTTACTTTTCTATCATTCGATATCTTGATATATTTGTTTGAATGATTTAAAGTTTTGAAGGCAAGAATGGCTTGAAAGAAATGGAAAAAAAATACAAAGTGGAGAATTAATAAAAAAATGAGGTATTGTTAAATTCATGGCGACGCGTACGCATGACGCGTGAGAGGGAAGTTTTTCAGGCGACGTGTACGCGTGACAAGCATTTTCCGTTGACCGAGGAACTGATCCGTCCGAGTTTTGCGAAGGTCAGGGACTTAAAAGTATTTTTCAATGGTCAGGGACGAAAATATTCGCAGGGCAAAAGGTCAGGGACCTATTTGTCCTTTTCTCTAATTTTGTTAGATAATTATAGTTGTCTGGTCTACTATATATAGATGGCCACATAAAATTATAAGAATCATAATTTTTATTACTCTTGCTCTTTCAACTCTTTTTTTCTTCTTCTTTTTTTTCTTTATGTATAATTTCTTTTATATATAAATGTCCCCAAAATGAGAAAGTACAGATGAGTGTTTTATTGATTGTTTGCTTGATGAATATATCTCAATTTAGGCATTCTACTAATGTGGATGGAAGTTGACCTGTAGCAATTCAAAGTGGCCAATGTATTTTTTTATAGTATTAGATAGAAGAATATTTGTTAAAATGAATATACCCATTGTAACAATTTTTTTTCAATTGTTATATTTTTATGTTAGTCGTGTAAATTCTTTGAAGGCACAAGATAATAAAATAGGTTGACTTTAATATCATTAGAAGCTAAATTTAATGGTTCAAATAAGCACCACTAACTATGTTAAAAAAGTAATTTGTAATAATAATGTGATTTACATATTAATTTTTTGAGTAAATTCATTTCAAAATGTAAAAATTAGACTTAATTACGCTAAAATTTTAAAGGTAATATAGAATTTGACAACAAATTTAACACTCGTTAAGGAAATAAATTTATTTATGGGTATTTCCTAATTATAAATAATAACAAGACTTATGAAAAAATATTAATGTCATCATTTTTATTAATTAAATCATAATATTAGGTAGTTGATAGTTTCATAGGCGAAAATTATTAAGTAATTATGCAAAAATTTGCAACGAACAAGCAATAAGAATTTAGAAAAAATCTATTATATAATACCAATTTCAATATTTTATAATTAAAATATGTCTCATATCATATTCTCATATATTCTATTTATTATCTATTCTATTATATAAAAATCAGCTTTCTGTACTTAATGATGGAGTTGACGTGACATGCATGCTTATGAGAGTATTTAGCGATTTGTTTATTTTAACTCCTTAAATACAATTTATTATGATAAATCAACTATATCAACTCATTAATTTGATTAGATATTTAAATATCACATAATTTATTATAATTTATATCAAATTGATTTGGTAGTATTTTTTTAATTTATTTTTTTAATTTATTAAATCAAATTAATTATACTAATTATATGTATTAATTAATTAATTAGATTAATTAATTAATTATTAAAATAACAAATCTATGCATAAAATAGGTTCTCAACATATTTTTTCACTAATAATTAAATCAAATCAAATCATATATATTGAGCTAAATTTAAATCATGTGAATTAAGGACTAAAATAAAATAAGATGATTTTTTACTTATTCAAATTGAATGCAATAAATAAAATTAATTTTGTTAGATAATCATAGTCTTCTGGTCTTCTATATATAGATAGCCACACAAAATTATAAAAATCATCATTTTTTATCACTTTTGCTATTTTAATTTTTTTTATGTATAAATATACTCAAAATGAGAATGTATGGATGAGTGTTTCATTAATTGTTTGTTTCACAAATATTATAGTCTAAAAGTGTCTCAATTTAGACATTTTACCGCTGTCGATGGAAGTTGAATCTGTAGTAATTCAGGGTAACCATGATATTTTTTATAGTATTATATAAAAAAATATTTTTTAAAATGAATATACCCATTGTAATTAATTTTCTTTATCAATCTGTTATCTTTTACCTAACAAACAATATCCATGTTGAATATATTATTTTCAACAGAAGCCATACATAATTGATTGATAATTCTATATATAAAAATACTCATGTGGTAACTAAATACCATATTGTTATCTCGCTAAAATTAATTCTCCTATGATTATGCGAATGTGATTCTCTTATGATTATGCGAATGCATAGCACTATCAGATGAAAATTGATTGGATTACATTTATGTCCAACGAGGTAGGTGATTTTTTAGGCCTAATCACGATCAGAGTTGAGGAAGGTTTGAAAAATGCTAACCATACAAATACTTTTTATTTTTAATACCCAATAACAAATATATAAATTAAAATTAATATTATTCCGTACAAAATCATAAAATGTATAGCATACTCAAAACATATCCAATCAGTATTAACTGTGATTATTTATCAGTTACATTATGACAAATCTGGTTACTAAAAACGATTAAAATTAATTTAAATATACAAAACATTATTTTATGTTTTTCATTTTTATTTTATTATCATAAAAAGTCATACATATTATAAGAGAACCTCATCTTTTTACTAACGGTTCTTCCATTCAATGGTTTCTATAAAAAAAAGCATAATAATATTGTGTTTGGCAAGAATATATAGAATTTTGAAAGCTTTCTCAATACTAACCGTCGTAGTGTATGACAGGTGTTCTATAATTTTTTTTATTTGATTGTTTCTTTATTATTATATGTTGTTCTATTTAATTTATGCTAAAAAGACTTGTGATAATCATCTTATCGTAGTAGCGTAAAAGTTGTAAGTATTATATTTACTTTGTATGCTCTTAAATCTCATGTCCTTGATGGATATTTGTGACTGAGTAATTATTAAAAGAAATAATTGATTTAATATCTATTTTATATTCTATTTAAATTATAATAATGAGTAAATATTTTTTTTAAAATAAATAATGTGATTTTTCATAAAAACAACATTTAAATAATTGTAAAATTAGATTAAACCACAGATGATGATAAATATCTTGATATTAGATCTGCTATAAAATAAATTTTTAAGAATATTATGTTGTATTAATAATTTAGTTATATTTTATCTTTAACATTTAATTTTAATTTTATCTTTAGAGTTTCAATATATTTCAATTATATTATCTGATTTGACCAAAATTAAATAAACATTAAATTATTTAATAAATAATAAAATAAATAAATTTAATTTGAATTATTCTCTTATTATTTTCTATATCTAGGAATCAGAATGTGCTTTTATGTATTTTGATTAATAGTTCTTAAAGGAGTTACTATTTTATTTACTAACATTTTAAATTTTTTATAATATTTTCATAAAACTTGATTAATAGGTTCTTCTTCGCAATGTTTTTTTTGAATTTTTTAACAAAAATATATCTTAATTTTTGTCTTTCATCTTTTATGTTCATTAATTATACTAATTTTTTTATAGTGTATTTTTATCAACTACATGCATATTTTTTTTGCCTTTTTTTTACTTTGTTTAATTATTTTATTACCTTATTTTTTAATTATTTATTTTAATTTCACTCCTCATATGTTTATTGTATTTCACTTCATCTTAGCTTCAATTTCATAGTTAACTTTCAATTATATAAAATTCAATAGTTTCTTTCAAAACATGCTTAAATATATTATCTATTATATACAATTATTAGGATAAATAAATAAATATAAATTGAATATATAATTTAATTTTAATTTAAACTAAAAATTAAATAAATTGTCAGAAAAATAGTAACCAATTTTGTTTTTAATTTCTCTATAATTTATTTAAAGGTAAAAATCTCTCTATAACCACTAACATCGCCGATAACAAAATTATAAGTCTCTATAAAATAAAAAATATATATATAATAAATAACATATAATTTTAAAGTTATTAATCATAAATTATGGACAAATTTTAAAAAAAAATTTATGGATCAACATGTAATTTTTTTATATTTTTATTTTTTTCTAAAATTTTTCAGACTTATCAACATTTAAGTTGTTTATACATCATTTCTCAAAATATTATGATTTCACAAGTTATAATATGTGGAGTAAATCACCTTTATAAACCATTTGCAAACTAATTTTACGTATATCTGCCAAAGTAAAAAAATTACGCGCATGTCCCAATTTACATATCTATGTAAATCAAACTTATGGAGTTCGAATTATGTGTTTTCGTAGTAAATTGAATCTATAAGATTCAAATTACTTGGATGCTATCTATGCTACTAAATCGAATGAAGGAGATTCGATTTACAATGAGCTGGATTGCTATTAAGTGAGTATAAATCGAACCTTATTGCTTCGATTTAGCATGGACCATATAAATCAAAATTTATAAATTCGATTTAGTGGGGGATGACATAATTTGAATTCATTAAATTCAATTTACTTTCGAATCAAAATATCAAGTATTTCGAATCCTATAGATTCGATTTATTACTTATTACCCTAATTTAATTTGAATTCATTAAATTCGATTTATATAGAAATGTAAATGGAGATAACTAGGTAACGTATATATATGAAAAATATGACTTATTTATGCATTGTTTGGATTAAAAGAATTTGTAGAAAAATAAAATGTTGGAGAAGAAAATAGATGAAAAATCAATTTTTTATTGTTTGGATCAACAAAAAAATTGAATAAAAAACATAAAAATGTATGTGGAGCTCATGTAAATTTTTTCTCTTCAAAGTTGCGAAAAAAACTTATGCAGAAGTGCAGACATGGGTTAAAATACAGAGTTACCATTTGAATTATAATTTATATATAATATATAAAAACATTAATATAATTTTACTCTATTATAATTTTTTTTCTCTTCTTACTTATCCTTCCATCCAACCAAAAGAAATTTTTTCCTCTATTTTTTTTCATTCATTTTTTCTTCATCTAAACACACACAAAAATATACTTTTCTTTCCATTTTATTTTCTCTTATTTTCTTTCTTTCTATTTTCTTTCCTCTTATTTTTTATCTTATATTCAAACAATAGCTTAGTGTTTATCTATTTATCTTCTATTAATATTGTTATAACAAAGATACATGTGACTGTATAAAAGTGATATAACCTAAACTTTGATTATCTGAGAATTTATTGAGTGGCTAGAATAGCTCCACGTCACAAACTAATGAATACTAGCAATAGGAATGATCACAAAAACAGCCAAAAAAGGTATTTACTGGGAATACTCACATTTTGGAGCTAAATGGGAACTCATGAAATTCTCACGACCTGCCACCCGAAAATGGATGGGGACTTAGGATGGCAAACAGGCCAAAATCTATCAAGCTGACCCGCATAACCCGACAAAAAAAGAGGATTGGATTGAAAATTTGAGACTGTCAAACTTAAAGAGCCTGCCTACCCCGCACCGCCTAATCCATGAGCTTTGGCGGGCTTCGGTGGGATGGTGCAGATTTTTCCGCTGGGCCAAGCTTTTATTTTTTCAAGACCATTTTTTTACAAATTTCTATGATGTTATTAATCTACAAGAGGATAAAGATGATAATTGAAAATTTTCTAAATTATATTTTGGATTATATTTTTATGTTTGATTGATTATAAACTTGAAGATGTTTAATTATATATCTTAGACAATATTTGTTTTGCTTTGGACAATATTAATTTTATTATTTTGTTTTAAAAATTTGGTTTATAATTATGTTTATTACATATTTATAATTATAATTTTTTTATATTTTTAGAAATTATAAATTTATTGAAATTATTGTGAAATTATATATATTATTTAATATTTAATGATTTATAAAAAAAAGGAGAGCCCGCCAACCCGCCAGCCTACCATTAGGCGGAGCGGGAGAGAAATTTAAAACCGCCTTACTAGGCGGGGCAGGGGCAGGCTAGCCCACCAAATTGCGGGCTTTTGGCGAGACAGGGCAGACTTTCTTGTTTGCCACCTCTAATGGGACACAGACATAAGTACCCGCCCCATGGAATAAAATTATTAATTTATTCTAATTTATATATACATAAATTCATTTCTTGAATTTAGTAACCCTAATTTCTGCCTCCAATTTGAATTCTTCCTTTTTCTTTTAGACTCATTCTCAGCCTCGATCCTCTCTCTCTAACTCACTTTCTCTGCCTCTCAAGTCCGTCACTACGTCGCTCAGTATCGTCCCAAAAAATTTTGTTATGTTATTATGTTGGAATATGTTTTTATGTTTTATCCTTTTGAAATGTTATTTTTCATAAATAATATGTTATAAATTGTGTTGAATTATATTGAACTGATTATTTTATGATTATTATATTATATCTTTTTGTATTAATTTTTTTCAAAAGTTTACCGAGGAGATCTGCATTCTCTAAGGGGTAATTAAACAAGAACTTGCAATGATGGAAAAGGAACGGGGGTATTTTTTTTTAAATACGAGTGAGGGATGGGAAGGGGGCTTCTCACGCTCCTCTGAGTACTCATTACCATATTTAACTAGCAACAGAGATCCAATCTGAGTCGATTTAAGAGGGGACGCGTGGACTTCGTCTGCATTGGGCCTTTAAGGTAATGAACCTAAGTCAGATTTGGGACCCTAACAATAGATTTTAGTTGATCTTGCTTGCATTGAGGTCTTACTAGGCCCAAATATATCTTGGATTAATATTTTGAGTCATTGTTATAGTAAATACTATACTATTTAATATTATAACACTTAGTATATGTAAAACTTGAATATATTTACAAGATATTTTTTTAATTCAAATTAAAAAATTAATTATTTCTTTTTTAGTTTTAAATATTATTTTTTAATGTAATAAAAAAGTAAAAAATTTATTTTTTTATTGAAATTAAAAAAATAGTCATTAATCAATTCTAAATTTAAATTTAAGTAAGAAAATAAAAAATATTTTAAATTTTATCTCACTAATTAGAATTAATTTCAAGACAAGAAATTATTTTGCACATCATATATATATTGTGGGATAATATGGTCATTTGCTATTTTTTAATGGTAAATATTGTCAAATAAAATGGTGTAAGAAATTAGAAGAAAATGTATTTATAAATTTAGGAAATATTATTTTATTTTTCAATATAATAAATTATATATTGAATAACAAAAGTTATTATTGGTTTCTCTTCACACTAACTAATACTCAACGATGGTGTTTCGGTACACCATGTTATCATAAAATATTAATCGATCTAATAACTTTTGTAATGGCATAAGTTTATGAATTTGAAAATTTAAAAATTATTTCATAACATGTGAAGTTTTAACAAATAACAATGTTGATCATATTGTTTTGACTTTAAGAATGAATACGATACCAACAAATAAAATTGTCCTAAGTAAATTTTAACAAAGACAAAAGTCCATAAGTATTGCTATTAATGAAAAATTAATCTATTTTAAAGACAAATACATTTTTTTTTCTACGGATTTCCTAACTCGGTAAGTTGAGAATTAATCCACGACATATTGATGCTCTATTTATTAAGGGTGAGATTCGAACTCCAAATACTTGCTTAAGCAGACAAATGAGATAACTGTTCAACCAATCTAAATTTATTAAAATAAATATTAATTATTTTTAATATTTTTAAATTATAAAATATTTATAATAATAATTACTATATATATTTTTCATTTAAATTTTAATAAAATTTTTTATATAATTTTATGTATTACCCGTGCAAGACACGGGAACATACACTAGTTAAACTAATAAAAAATAATCTAGGTAACATTTATAAATAAATCAAGCGTAATGAATAATAATTATACATTTATATTTGTGATTGCAAATGTAATTCAAATGCTCACAATTTATATTGGCTTTCTTTTTATTTTATTTAGGTTTTCTATATATATAACCCATCAATCGTTTGATTGGTTTGATGTTTACTCTTAAATATTAGAGATCTTAATTAGGAGAGAAATAAATAGAGCGACAAAAATGTAAAACCATTGAATTTTTTAAAATTTTACTTTATTTCATTACATTTTGCGAGGCACATCACAAGCACAAAATCCTATCCTATAATTTTTGCATCTTCATCTTCAATGCAAATGGAGAAAAAATACGATCAGATTTCTAATGATCTTGCATTAGAAATTCTAGCAAAATTACCTGTTAAATCTTTGAAGCGGTTTAGTTGCGTGCAAAAGTCTTGGCTAAATTTACTTGAGAATTCTAATTTCAAGAGTATGTACTACGAGAATTTAAAATCCAAAACTGCTTATTCATCGTCTCTGCTTCTATGGAGAAATTTTTATGACCAAAGAGGTGATGGAAACAACGTCTATAAAAAAGATGTGTATTTGCTTTCTGGAGAGAAGTATGAAAACATAGTTAGATTAGTTTTGCCAAGTCTGGTTGAGGAATATGATGTTCCCGGCATGGTTATAGAATGTGTTAATGGTATCATATGCTACTCTGAAACTTATGGTCGTAAGGGAAAAAAACTAAAAATTGGACTTTGGAACCCCAAAACTGATGAGCGTAAAATTATTCCTCCGAGTATTATTATCGATGAGCCCGGCTTTGATCTAGAGGTAAGTGTTCATGGATTTGGTTATGATAATATGAATGATGACTATAAAGTGATTCAATGTGTATATTATATTGATTATGAATTTTACTTAGATGGACCTTCTCCAATTTGGCAAATTTATAGTCTAAAAAATAATTGTTGGAAAAAACTTGAGCTTGAAATGAATCACAATGAATTTTTAGAACAAGGTTCTGTAAAGTACTTAAATGGAGTATGCCATTGGTGCTGTGAAGAGTATGGAGAAGAAGTAATTGTGTCATTTAACCTCAGCACTGAAACGTTTCAAACCACATCGATTGTTTTGGTGCAAAGAAATGATGCTCCCCCTATTAGAGTTTTGGTAGTGCTCAACGAGTCTCTTGCTCTAATTTCCTCTCTTGCTGAGAATAGCTGTATTGAAATATCCATTTTGGGTGAAATTGGTGTGAAAGAATCTTGGGTGAAGCTTTTTACAGTTAGACACTTTCTAGAAATTGATTTTCCATTTGGAATGGGCAACAAATGTGATGTAATATATTTTATCGAAAACTATAACGATGAATTGGCTTCCTTTGATGTCATCACAGGCAAAATAATTCACAATATTGGTATCAAAGCAGAGTGGTTTGGTGCATGGATTTACAAAGAAAACCTCCTCTCTTTCACCACAAGAATTAATTGATTAATAAATATACAAATTCATATGTTATTCTTGTAATTGTAACACTAATTCATTAATAAGCCTCCTCTCTTTGTACACATGTAATATTTGATTCAAATTAAAAATTTGCTTCTTGTCATTAGTAATATTTATTTATATCTAAAGAATCAATAATTGATCTCTATTTTTCAGGCTCAATCTGACCAATCTTAGCCTTTATTACATTGACAATGTCAACATGATTATAAATTGAGTTCCTAATCTACCATTATCGAGTATGATCTGGATGTCCACTCTAATTTTAATGGTAATAACCAATTTAACTTGATTAACTTGATTAAACTTAGCAAGGCTACAAGTTTTATGTTTTTTTTCATTATTTTGACAAAAAATAACTATTGTATGTTTTGTCTATTAGATTTGGCCAATCATTTGCTAATTAAGGTTCCAAATTCCTTATATAAGAGAATAAATCACAAAAATAATTAATAATTAATTTATTAAATAATAAAATAAATAAAAATGGATAAAATCTAATTAGTAAACTCACCAAGCTTCCTTAAAATTTATTGCTTGACAAGATAGTGGGCAAGGATAAAATGCATTTGTGGGCTACAAATCGTGTATTGTGAAATTTAATTTTAAGAGTTGTGTTGTCAATTTTTCAGGTGTAAGGATAAGTAGAAAGGATATATTGGTCATTGTTAGACCTGTTTAAGAATTGATAGCCACATTATTAGTAGGATGAGATGAAGATGCAACGTATAATATGAAAAATAATGAATACTGATTTCATTATGGAAGCTTATTAGAGAGTTGGAGATAGAGAGTGATGGTTCTATCCCCTATATAGAGCGTTAGCATTAACCCATGATGTGAAGGTAATTCATTTAAAGAATTGAATATGTAAACACTACTTTTTATTCATACATCTATCATATATAAGAAATGAGAAATGACTATTGTAACATGCATATAAATGAGAATATAGAAGCTACTTTTAGGAATATGGTTTCCATTAAACCCCACCGAATTAAAAGATTATCACTCGATCAATCAAGTTAGTTGCAATTCTTAAGAGTTTAACTTTAAAATAGTTGTTCTTAAAATAGGTAATCAAATTAATATAACATTAATTAAAAAAAATGCTATTTGTAGCTTTGTACACCGAAATTAACCACTAAAATCAGCCACTAATGTATTTGTGTACACTACAAGAAAAATCACTTTTAGCAGCCATTTATTTTGCTTTTAGTGGCAATAAAAATAGTCGCTAATACATTTACCGGCAATTAGACATTAGCCGTCTTATACTTCGTCGCTAAAAGGTTTTAGCAGCAATTATAACATTTGCCGGTAAAAGTCTCTTTAATAGCCATAAAAAGTATATAACTTTTAGTGACAATTTTCTTGACAATTTATATGGCCACAAAAAAGAATTCTAAAATTGTAATGTTATTCACTTTTAATAGCTATTAGTATTACTATTACCACCAATACCAATTTTACCGGAAATTTATATGGCCACTAAAAATTATTCTAAAATAGTAATGTTATTCACTTTTAGTTGCCATTATCTATTACCACTAAAATCTTAAGACTTTTTTTAGTTATATTATACTCATTTTTTTAGAAACAATGAACTATCTTTTTTGTTTTTCTAAAACCTCAATTATTTTTGTTAACAATTATTATCATTATGCATAATATAAATATACTGAAATTAATTACTACAAAATGAGATATTTCATTAAACTTAAATATTGATACATAAATTTCTCTTGAAAAAAATAAATCATGTTACAAATATGTGATCTGAAACCTTCTTGAGAGAATGTGCATTTTTTCCCAAGCCATCTTCCCTAGCACCAAAAGCATTTTTTCTATAATGTGGATCGTTCGGATCTCCACAGGGTACAACCATCTCTACAAATCTTAGCCTATATGCTACAAATTTAGCCACCAAAAGACTAATAATTTTACCAAGAAAAAAGCATTCTTTATTTATTTACCACCTACATGCATAATCAAAGAATAATCCACGTATTAGAACCATGCATGATGATGAATTAAATGTTTAAACACATTAGAAAGCATAGATTACCTTTGTGCTTTTCGCAGACCTTGGACAAGAAGGAGAGGAAAACGATGATTAGAGCAACACCAGCTATGAGACCAATTAGGATGGCTAGTGTCTTCTCAATTTCATCATCATTGTGATTGCTATCATCTGCGCTCAAAATTATAACAACAATTTAGTTAGTTTCATGGATCTTCTTTGCTTTCAAAGGACTCTTCATCCATTCGAAAACAGAAAGTTCAAATACTTTCAAACTTGACATGTTTCTAGTTCAAGCAATTTTTTGCATTTCTCCTTTTTCCAGTTATTATTGTTTATTCTTGTTTTCTGAGCTAAAGAATACAAAAGAAATTAAAAATTGAGATACTAATAAGAAATAAGGTTGAATATTTGAATAAGGCAGGACAGCACAAATCCTATACATATAGACATATTTATAATTCAATTCAAGTCTGTATTTTTGGGCAACAACGACTGTGATTGCGACGGCAAATACCCCTTTAGTATATTAACTATCATATACTATAATATATATTCAAAAGAATTATAAGATAACTTGCAAAACAGTATTGTAGTAGCATGATTTCTGTCAAGATTAAGGTAACTCTTCATCTCTCACATAGATGATAATGCATCGAACATAAACCTAAACCATCAAACTATTGGCCACTGATATTTCAAAAATACTCACAAGATCAGCCGATCAGGGATTCCATGAAGGCCTGAAGTTTAAGTTTCTTACTTTCTTTTTAAAATGATCAAGCAACTGGAGCAAAGCTATAGGAAGGTATATGAGGAAATTAAAGCTCAACATTATGGCATATGGAGCTATCAAATCAGTAATAGCAGGTGCAAGTATGCATTCTATTCATTTATGATACAATGAAGGACATTCTTTACATTTAAGAAGGGGGTAATTCCATCACAGATTGCTCTTCTCAATACAGATGTCAAAACAAATGTGAACTATGTACAAAAATTTAAAAACATCAAAACCTTTCTTTGATTAAAATTTAAAAACACATTATCAATATAATGATGGTGCATGGCATTTCCACGATGATGATATTCTTATGACAAATCGATGAAGGAACTCATTTACACATGTTTTAGTCAAAGATGAAAACTAGACAGTACAATAATGACAATCTTAGAGCTACACAAAGCAAACAAGAAGCAGTCTAAGAATATAAATTTTAGCTTCCAAATCATTGAACCACAATCCATTGGAAAAGAACAATACTTACAAGTAATTGATAGTACTCAGCCTCCTGCAATAGTTCATTATATTCAGAGTCCTCCAGAGTGGGCACCACACCATCTCTCAACCAATTAAGAATGTGATGGAAGTGTTTACCATCCCTGTCAACAAAGACATATCGCTGCAACCAGTCATTGCAATTTTCACCAAATCAATAAACAAAGCCAAACGTGCATAATTGAGGAAACCATATACAAGTATAAACAAAGAAAGACAGAATTTGACATTGACTTATCAGAATCTAGGAAGAGAGTATGGCGACCACTGAACATAGCAGCCAGCATTGAATCAGGCTCCCGCTGAGTCAACGTATCAGCAGTGGTGCAGAATTTCTTGCCCCCTGCGAAAAATTTTCACAAACAAGGACCAAAATACATAATTATGACAGATATTCATCTTTCCTCAACCAAGAATTGAATGTTCCAAACTCCAAAATAATAATTTGGCTATTAAATAAAATCCCTAATTCTAGAGAATTGGGGAAAAAAGATTGGAATGAATGAGAGAGATAAGAAACATACCGATTTGAGGCGAACGACAGAAGGCGAATGGGATTCGGAGTCCTTCATTATAGGCAGAGAAAGAAAGAGAAGGAAGAGTGTCGCAGTCGCAGGACTCACACCAAAACTACGAGCTCAAGCTTCCATGGCACAACACTGACACTATTTTTTTGTTTTCCGATTTGGAATAAAGGAATCAGGAATTTACAATGCAGATCTGAGGTGGAGGAATAGAGATGCGGTTTGAATGAGTGTAGGACGATGGACGGCGGCTGTCAACGGTGGCAAGGCCTATGGCGGTGATGGTCGATGATGGAGGGAAGTGAGTTCCATTAAGGTAGTGACGGAGGGAAGTGAGTCTTCTGAAGAACCAAATCCCAACACAATTTTTTTTTCTTTTTCGTTTTCAATCAATTTAGTTTAGGAGAATAGGAATACGTTTACTGGCAATGATAACAATTGCCCTTATTAATTTAAAAAAATAAATATAAAAGTAAAAGAAGTAATAATTTAGTGACAATAATAATAATTGCGAGTATAAAATATATTAATAATGACAAATGTGTAATGGCCACAAAAGTATAAGTTAAATAAAGGAAATAGTAGTCATTGTATTATTACCACTAAAAATTTGTCACTAAAAATGAATTTTGTTGTAGTGGTATAAATACATGTATGATTTAATTTATTTTTAATGCGTATTTATATTCTAATATATATTTTATACTAGTGACTAATTTTAGTGTACACATAGCATAATCTTATTATATAAATGCATAATTAATTATTTATTTTAATCATTACACAAAATTTATGTTAAGAAACATTAACACAAAAAAACTGTCATTTAAAAGAAAACTATATCCAGCTCGAAACGGAAGTCGAGCACTAGCGCGAAGCCGAAAGAAACCTCTGGAGAGAAACCAGGCGACGCCGAGAGTTAAAGGACAAGCTCCTAAAACTCGAAGCCGACCTTAAAATCAAAACCATTCAGTCTGGTCATGATGACAGCTCCCACAAGGATCAAGATCCCTTCACCAAAGAGATCATGAAAGCTAAAGTTCCAAAGGATTTTAAAGCTCCCGACATGACCCCCTACAACGGTATCTCCGACCCAAGCCATCATCTCAGCAATTTCAGAAGCAGAATGTATCTCACTGATGCCTCGGACGCCATTTGATGCAAAGCCTTCCCGACTACCTTAACAAAAACAGCAATAAAGTGGTTTGACAGCCTGTCCCCCAGATCCATCACAAATACAAGGGAGGGAAGCGTCATGATAGTATCTCTCAAGAGAGGAGAGTGAAATTTTCTCTATTAGAAACTATCTCTCTTACAAAAAGTAATAACAACTAGTTTAACATATTCGGTGTGCATGCTCATTTGCTAATTAAACAAAAATGCAATGTTCTGAAAATCAGACCGGATCGTCCGGTTCAACTGGGTTAACCGGAATCCGGTCACCTAGCCGGTCCGGTCCACCAACAGAACTGTCCTGCAAAAAACCGGTTGAAAAACTAGCTGAACTGGTGGTTAACCGGCAAACTGGACAAACCGAGCCGGTTTTTGCAGGTACTGGTTTTCTCTCCTGATAATGAAACGGCGCCGTTTTGCTTTTAAAAAAAAAAATAAGAACGCGTGATGAAGGAAACAAGCCAGCCACTTTAGCATACCCTAATCCAGTAATCCCTAATCTGCTAATCCAGGAAGCCTGCCCCCAAGCCTAGCCTCCACCACCGCCTTGTGCCTCTATTGCTGCCGCGCCGTCCGTCGCACCGACCCCTGTTCGCTCTCAGACTCACCAGTCGCAGGCACGCTGTTTCTTCCTCGAGCGTCCATCGTCTTCCTCTTCCCCTGGAGCTGCTGCATGCCTGCATACGAAGGAGGAAGGACAACCGACCTGAATCGAAACCGACGCCGGAGCTAGGGCCACTCACCGTCGCGGGTAAGTTCTGGGTTTCTAGCATTGTTTTCAACTTTTAATTTTTTTTCTGGCCTTCTGTTCTTCTGTTCAGTTCAGTTCAGTTCAACTTTTCATTTTTTTTCTTCAGTTCAGTTCTTCTGTTCTTCTTTTTTTTAATTTTGTTTTTTATATGATTAATCAAATGTTGATTTAATTTGTTGTATGTTGAATAAATTTTTTGTATGTTAAATTTGTTGTATGTTGAATTTGTATGTTCAATTATGCTATGTTCAATTTGTTGATTTTTTCAATTATGCTCTGTTGAATGCCTGAATGCCATATGAACTATGAAATATGAATTGATATTTGGTCTGGATTCTGGGTTGGTGGCATTCTGAATTTAGATTGAACAGTCACAAAATGATCAATCACAACAACATGATGCTGGACAAGAATCTCAGACAGCTTCCTCTCGAGGAAAATTTGACCCGGCTTGGGAATATTTCACTGTGAAATGTAAGACCCGGTTAATTAACGGCTAATTAACTCATAAATGAGAATTTATTCTAGAAAGCCAAAAAATGTGATTCTTATGGCTTAATATGATAGAGGAGATTGAGACAAGAATTTCAGTACCAATTTTATAGAAATCGGATCAAGATTAGATCGAACGGGCTAAACCGGGCCAACCGGACCCAAAGTGGGCCCTTGGCCCAACATAACTAAACCCTAAAAACACTCATTTCAGCACTCTCTCTCTCCTCACAACACTCTAATTCACGCTGAAATGGTGGAGAGGAAGGGAAGAACACTCTCTCAAGTTCTTTCTCTCATTTGATCTTCAAACCACCATAACTTTTGATCTAGAGCTCCGATTGTCGCACCGTTTACGGCCACGCGTTCACTGCGGAGAGCTCTACAAAACTCATACAATCAATCTTGAGGTAAGTCACGTTTTACTGTTCGAAATTCCAGCCCTTGTTTTTGAGTTTCATGGGTAAAATGTTGAGATTTTGGGTTCTTTGATGTTATAGGACCCAAATCTCTTGAAGGAGAAGGTTAATCTTGCCTCTTTGGACCTTGGGTGTGGTAAGATTCTCAACCCTAGTGTAATTTTGTTATTCTATGATGTTTGGATATTGAGATGTTGTGTATGGGTATGATGATTGTGGCTTAGGTTGTGTATATATGAATATTGGAGCTTGATTGGTGATTTTGGAAAGCTTGGAAGAGGGTTTTGTATGCAAAAAATCTGTTCTTGGAGGTGTTGAGACCTAGAGGGCTTGTGGACAAGTGGTTTGGAAGTGCTCCAGTTGAGCTTGAGAAATCGGCTAAGGTATGGTCTCGGTTTCCCGTATCTAATATGTAATGTGGTAGGAAATACTTAGGCTAGAGGCCCTAAGATAGGCATTGAATTGTTGATGTTGTTGAATGGTTGAGATATATGATGTGAACATATATGTGATTATAAATATTGATGCCTTGATTGTGCGATATATGAGAAATGCATGTTGTGATATATGCTTGATGGATGATTGAGGTTGAATTGATGGGTGGTACCATGTTGATGGTGAGTATGATGTTGATTAGGTATAATGATGGTTGATTGGAAATGGTATTATTGGAAATTGGGATGAGGAAGGATGTATGACATGATATTGTGTTTGTCCTTTAGCCATTTGATTGAGGAGTGTTAAAATGGTTAGATGGTGACTTTGGGAATTTTGGTAAAGTGTCAATGTGTGAGTTGAGGATGGCTTGATGTTGATTTTGGTACATTTTGATTGATTTCAAAAAGTGTTGAAATTGGCATGTTTTGGTTGATTTTGAAAAGAGTTGAAAATGGCTTGTTTTGAAAATGGCACCTTGTGGTTTTGTATGAAAACATGGTTTTTGGGCATAATTTGACGAGACATAACTTGGACTACGGATCCCCGTTTTGTACCAAACTTGTTTAGAAATGAAGTTGGATCCGGGATGTCCATGCCGTTGAAAGAAAGGGTGGAAAACGATTTAAAATGAGAAAGTTATGTCTGTCGGAAGATTGGGGGTTGAATCTGTGAATTTTGCAGCTTTTAACTTAGAAAATTTTTAACAGAATGACCCCCCGCGCGTAGGCGCACTTGGCGCGTACGCGCCGTTCTTCAAGAAAGCACCATCCATGCGTGCGCGTGGTGTGCGCGAGCGCGTCAATGCGCTGCACCAAATGCCCAGCTATTTTCCATAGAGTTGTGCCAGTTTTGTGCCTGGGGCGCAAGAGCACCCATGCGTACGCGTGGCTGATGCTTCCGCGTCGTTTGGCTATTTTTCAATCCGCACGTCCCCGCGTATGACGCTTGCGCGTCGATGAATTTTGTGGCCATCCACGCGTGCGCGTGGAGTGCGCGTACGCGTGGCCCTGTTTTCATCCCAAAGTTGATTTTTGAGTTTTAAAAGCCAAATTTCACACTTCTAAGCCTCCGATCTCACCACTTATATCTTAAATCATTATGTTATGCCTAGCAATGAGAAAAAGGAGCTAGTAAATATGGCAACTTGCGAGTGAAGCAAGGAAAAATGGATGATCATTGAGGATCAAAGATGATTATGTGAGATGTGGTGGATGGCAGTGGAAGTGCGGGTTATGCCATGGGCCAAAAGGCCGTGATTGTTAATGAATTGGCTGGTTATGGATTTAACCGTGAGCCAGATGGCTGGATTATTGCCATGTGATGGCGGGGCCATGATTATGGCTAAGTATAAATGCATATATGTTGTTGAATGAATTGTGAATGTTGCACTTCTACTATCGGAGATGAGAGTTTTCCTGGGAGAAAGCAGTGGCTAGCCACCACGTGCTCCAGGTTGAGACTCGAAGCTCTGTTAACCCTATGTCGTCAGGGTGGCCGGGCACTGTGAAAGCCCCGGATGAGCTCACCCCCATAAATATTCACCAGTGAGGGTGATGGATATGGATCATGTTTATGATCAAGTTTATATTGAGTATAACTCGAGTTGGGGAGAAACGATAGAGGGACAGTCCAACGGTTAGCTACCAGGACTTGTCGGGTTGGCTCTATAACCGACAGATGATATCATCAGCCATTAGGGACAGGCATTCATCATATGCATACTATGTGAATTGATTGAGATTGCCTATTTGACTGCATATTACTTGCTACCTGTCTAAATGCCTTATTTGTTCCTATTTGTATATCTCTTGTCTGTTATAACTGTGTTTGCTATTTTATACTCCTGCTGGTGGTTGGGAGGTCTGAAGGAATTGGAAAGGGAAATATTAGTTAGACTGAAGGATCTTTAGTCAGATGCCCTTTATGGTTTAGCTTGTTTATAAGCTTTGATTTTATCTTGAGGAAGTTCTAGGATTGCCTTCGGCTTTCCTCTTTTATTATGTATTATATATGTGGAGGCTGTTACCATGCTGGGAACCTCTGGTTCTCACCCATGCAGATTTTGTGGTTTTCATATGCAGGACGTGAGGTTTCTCGCTAAAGCGTACTGGAGACTTCTGGATTAGCGAAGATCCTTTGTTCTCGGGGCTCTGTTTTGGTCTATATGTTTTGCTTAGATACTTTTATCTCCATTGAATAATACAAACTGTGATGACTCCTCTTATAGGAGATTTTGGGGAATAGGTTTTCTGTATTGTGTCCCTTTGGGTTTCCTTGGGGTATCTTATTCTATTTATATGTGTATATTGCTATGCTCGGACCGGTTATCTTCGCAGCTGGATTTTGAGTTTTGATATTCCCGTTTTTGACACTCTTTTGTATATATAATCTCGCGTTGGTTTATCCTTGTTCATTGCGTTATCGATCGGAGTGTTGCGCTTTCGAGTTACGAATTTTGTTTTACCCTTTTTTTTTAAAAAAGGATCCTAGTTATAATCATTTTTCACAATACTATTCGTACTAAGTTTTATTTTAGAGGTCGTAATACCTTGCCATCTTTGAATTATGACTTAAGCATAAGACTCTGTATGGTAGGGTGTTACATTATGGTATCAGAGCAGTTCGTTTCTGTAGAGTCTGAGGGACGGACTGACTATGATTCTATGCATTCTCTGTATGTGTGTTATGTGCTATTAGTATATCTGTTTGATATAATTGGCATAAACGTTCATGAGCATGCATTTGGGACTTTGAAGCACTAGACTTCCGATATTGAGACTGATCAACTTAATATTGATTGTTTGGTGTGTATAGGGACCAGATGGCACCTCGTGGACGCGGTAGAGGCCGTGGGAGAGGTCGTACTAACCCTCCGGGACCGAGAGCCAACCCAAATGACCCGGTAAACCTTATAACGGCATTGGAGAACATGGCTGCGGCTATGCAGGCCACTGCAGAGGCTTTTGGACAACAGATGAACAACCATGGCAACGACAAAAATGGAGCTCAGAGACCAATGGAGATCAGAACTTTTGCTGTGTTGGTGAACAAGTGTGGGATTGCTGAAGAGTGTTTGAAGAAGGCAGCTGCTGAGAGAGGGAATCACAAGGGATCATTCCCACAGAACCGAGGGAAGAGCTTTGCACCTAGAGGTCCGCCTTTCAAGCGGGGAGGCTCTTTCAGGAGGCCCAACAACAACAACTCCCAAGGTAAAAGGTTTGGGAAGTAACCACAGAGTGCTTAAGCTTGTGCTAGGTGTGGAAGTCACCATCCGGGGGTCCCGTGCTTGGCCGGATGGGGTTTGTGCTATTTCTGTGGTAAGGCAGGACATAAGCTCCCAAGGTGTTCGGAGAAGCAGAAACAAGGTGCCGAGGAGGCGCAGCAGACTGGTCGGGTGTTCACCACCTCAGCTATAGGTGCCGAGGGATCCGAGACACTCATTCGAGGTAACCGTGAAATGGCTGGTCAAACTTTAAATGCTTTATTTGATTCGGGAGCATCGCATTCGTTTATTGCATTTGAGAAAACCCATGAGTTAGGATTGAAGATTGTAACCTTAGGTTATGACCAAAAAGTATATAATGCTACCCATAAGGCCATGGTAACTAGGCTAGTATGCCCGAAAGTTTCGTTTAGGTTCAAGCAGCGTGATTTGTCCATAATTTAATCTGTTTACTGATGATCGGTCTTAATCTTATCCTGGGATTGGACTGGTTATCTGAGAACCATGTCCTGCTCGATTGCTCTACAAGGTCGGTGTACTTTATGTCGGAAGATACAGAAGGGCCGGTCGTGGTGAATAATTATTACTTGAATTCGATGATGGTGAACTGTTCCAGAACCGAACGTCAGGGTATCCTGTTGTTAACCGCGGGTGTTTTGGGTGATGATTAAAGGTTGGAACAGATTCCGGTGGTGTGTGAGTTTTCGGAGGTGTTTGCCGATGACATTGATGAATTTCCACCTAACCGAGAGGTCGAGTTTGCTATCGAGTTGGTGCCTGGGGTTGGACCAATCTCGAGTGCTCCGTATAGGATGTCACCACTATAAATGGCTGAGTTAAAGTCTCAGCTAGAGGATCTGTTGGGTAAGAATTTTATCCGACCAAGTGTTTCACCGTGGGTTGCGCCAGTGTTACTGGTAAAGAAGAAAGATGGGAGTATGTGGCTCTGTGTGGACTACAGGCAGCTGAACAAGGTCACAATAAAGAATAAGTACCCATTGCCGAGAATTGATGATCTCATGAATCAGTTACAAGGAGTTGGGGGTTTCTCCAAGATCGATTTGCGATCCGGTTATCACCAGATAAGAGTGAGGGGTGAGGATATCCCTAAGACCGCTTTCAGGACTCGTTATGGTCATTACGAGTACACTGTGATGTCCTTTGGGTTGACAAACGCTCCTGCAGTATTCATGGATTATATGAACAGAGTGTTCCGACCATTTCTGGATAAATTCGTTGTTGTCTTCATTGACGACATACTGAATTACTCCAACACTGAAGAAGAGCATGCGGAACACTTGAGGACTGGGTTGCAAATTCTAAAGGAGAAGAAACTCTATGCGAAACCGTCTAAGTGTGAGTTTTGGAAGAGTGAGGTGAAGTTTTGGGGTCACGTGGTGAGTAAGAAGGGAATAGCCGTAGACCCAGCTAAGGTGGAGACTGTGAGGGATTGGAAGCAACCAACCACCGTAACGGAGATAAGGAGTTCTCTGGGCTTAGCCGGCTATTACCGAAGGTTCATCAAAGGCTTTTCGCAATTAGCTTTGCCGTTGACAAAGTTAACCCGCAAAGACACTCCGTTTGTTTGGACTCCCGAGTGCGAGGAGAGCTTTCAGGCATTGAAGGAAAAGTTGACCACTGCACCTGTGTTAGCGTACCTGAGCCGAACGAGCCTTTTGGGGTGTACTGTGGTGCATCATTAAAGGGTCTAGGGTGCGTGCTGATGCAGCATCATAATGTGGTGGCATGTGCCTCACGACAGTTGAGACCTCATAAAGTTAATTACCCTATGCACGATTCAGAACTCGCTGCAGTTGTGTTTGCCTTGAAGGTGTGGGGGCATTATCTCTATGGGGTTAAGTTCCAAGTCTTCTCCGATCACAAGAGCTTGAAATACCTCTTTGATCAGAAAGAGCTTAATATGAGGCAAAGGAGGTGGATGAAATTATTGAAGGACTACGACTTTGAGTTGAATTACCATCCGGGAAAGGCGAATATAGTGGCGGATGCGTTAAGTCGGAAGTCGTTGTATGCGGCTTGGATGATGCTTCAAGAAGAGAAATTGTTCAAGGGATTTGAGAGTCTAACAAAAAAAAATTGGTGCTCAAGAAGTAACTGGAACTCTGTGCTTGATCCGATTAGAAATCTCAAGTGATTTTAAGTCCGAACTCCTAAAGGCTCATGAAAATGATGAAGCGTTATGGAAGGTGTTACCGGCTATTGAGGAAGGGAAACAGTGGAGAGTGTCGGAAGAAAAAGATGGGTTATGGAGATTCAAGGGTAGGATCATTGTGCCGGAAGTTGGCACTTTGAGGCAAGATATCTTAAAGGAGGCACACAAAAGCGGATTCTCCATTCACCCGGGAAGTACTAAGATGTACCATGATCTAGAGGCGATGTTTTGGTGGCCGGGTATGAAGAATGATGTGGCGAAATATGTTTCAAAGTGCTTAACTTGTCAAAAGGTGAAGATTGAACATCAAAGACCTTCCGGGATGTTGCAACCTTTAGAGGTTCCGCAATGGAAGTGGGAAAGTATTGCAATAGACTTTGTGTCGGGATTGCCAAGGACTAGGACTGGTTTCGATGCTATCTGGGTGATTGTGGACCGACTGACGAAGTCAGCTCACTTTTTACCCATTCGGATGACTTACACCCTTGAGGAGCTAGCATGGTTATACATAAAGGAAATTGTGAGACTTCATGGTGTACCTGCTACTATAATCTCTGATAGAGATCCTCGTTTCACTTCGAGGTTCTGGAGTGCATTTTAGAAAGCTTTTGGAACCCGATTAAGCTTGAGTATAGCTTACCATCCTCAAACAAATGGTCAGTCCGAGAGGACAATCCAAACACTAGAGGATATGTTGAGAGCTTGTGTTTTGGACCAACCGGCAAGTTGGGATCGGTATATGCCGTTAGTGGAGTTTGCATACAATAATAGTTACCATGCGAGCATCGGAATGGCTTCGTATGAAGCAATGTATGGGAGGAAATGTCAATCTCTGCTATGCTGGTATGAAGCTGGAGAGAAAGGCTTGTTGGGGCCGGAGATGATAGCTGAGACTACTGAACAAGTCAAGAAAATCCGAGATAGGATACTTACGGCGCAGAGTCGCCAGGAGAGCTACGCCGATCAGAGGCGGAAGCCCTTGGAATTTGAGGAAGGAGATCATGTTTTCCTAAAGGTTACTTCGACCACAAGAGTAGGTAGGGCGATTAAAGCGAAGAATTTGAATCCTCGATACATTGGTCCATTTCAGATCCTGGAGAGGATTGGACCGGTGGCGTATCGGATGGCTCTACCACCTCATCTTTCAAACCTGTACGATGTGTTTCACGTGTCACAGCTTCGGAAGTACACTCCTGATGCTAGCCATGTGTTAGAACCTGAATCGGTTCAGTTAAGAGAAGATTTGACGCTTCCAGTGGCTTCAGTTAGAATTGATGATACTAGTATCAAACGGTTGCGTGAAAAGGAGGTTTCATTAGTCAAAGTGGCTTGGAGTCAAGGCGGTGTCGAGGAACACACTTGGGAACTTGAGTCGGAGATGCGAACGGATTATCCGCACTTATTCTCAGGTAATTGAATTTGAATTTTGTGGGCAAAATTCCCAATTAGGTGGGTAGAATGTAAGACTCGGTTAATTAACGGCAAATTAACCCATAAATGAGAATTTATTCTAGAAAGCCAAAAAATGTGATTCTTATGGCATAATATGATATAGGAGATTGAGACAAGAATTTCGGTACCAATTTTATAGAAATCGGATCAAGATTGGATCGAACGGGCTAAACCGGGCCAACCGGACCCAAAGTGGGCCCTTGGCCCAACATAACTAAACCCTAAAAACACTCATTTCAGCACTCTCTCTCTCCTCACAACACTCTAATTCACGCTGAAATGGTGGAGAGGAAGGGAAGAACACTCTCTCAAGTTGTTTCTCTCATTTGATCTTCAAACCACCATAACTTTTGATCTAGAGCTCCGATTGCCGCACCGTTTACGACCACGCATTCTCCGTGGAGAGCTCTACAAAACCCATACAATCAATCTTGAGGTAAGACACGTTTTTCTGTTCGAAATTTCAGCCCTTGTTTTCGAGTTTCATGGGTGAAATGTTGAGATTTTGGGTTCTTTGATGTTATAGAACCCAACTCTCTTGAAGGAGAAGGTTAATCTTGCCTCCTTGGACCTTGAGTGTGGTAAGATTCTCAACCCTAGTATAATTTTGTTGTTCTATGATGTTTGGGTATTGAGATGTTGTGTATGGGTATGATGATTGTGGCTTAGGTTGTGTATATGTGAATATTGGAGCTTGATTGGTGATTTTGGAAAGCTTGGAAGAGGGTTTTGTATGCAAAAAATTTGTTCTTAGAGGTGTTGAGACCTAGAGGGCTTGTGGACAAGTGGTTTGGAAGTGCTCCAGTTGAGCTTGAGAAATCAGCTAAGGTATGGTCTCGATTTCCCGTATCTAATATGTAATGTGGTAGGAAATACTTAGGCTAGAGGCCCTAAGATAGGCAATGAATTGTTGATGTTGTTGAATGGTTGAGATATATGATGTGAACATATATGTGATTATAAATATTGATGCCTTGATTGTCTGATATATGAGAAATACATGTTGTAATATATGCTTGATGGATGATTAAGGTTGAATTGATGGGTGGTACCATGTTGATGGTGAGTATGATGTTGATTAGGTATAATGATGGTTGATTGGAAATGGTATTATTGGAAATTGGGATGAGGAAGGATGTATGACATGATATTGTGTTTGTCCTTTAGCCATTTGATTGAGGAGTGTTAAAATGGTTAGATGGTGACTTTGGAAATTTTGGTAAAGTGTCAATGTGTGAGTTGAGGATGGCTTGATGTTGATTTTGGTACATTTTGATTGATTTCAAAAAGGGTTGAAATTGGCATGTTTTGGTTGATTTTGAAAAGAGTTGAAAATGGCTTGTTTTGAAAATGGCACCTTGTGGTTTTGTATGAAAACATGGTTTTTAGGCATAATTTGATGAGACATAACTTGGACTACGGATCCCCGTTTTGTACCAAACTTGTTTAGAAATAAAGTTGGATCCGGGATGTCCATGCCGTTGAAAGAACGGCCGGAAAACGATTTAAAATGAGAAAGTTATGTCCGTCGGAAGATTGGGGGTTGAATCTGTGAATTCTGCAGCTTTTAACTTAGAAAATTTTTAGCAGAATGACCCCCCGCGCGTAGGCGCACTTGGCGCGTACGCGCCGTTCTTCAAGAAAGCATCATCCATGCGTGCGCGTGGTGTGCGCGAGCGCGTCGATGCGCTGCACCAAATGCCCAGCTATTTTCCAAAGAGCTGTGCCAAAGTTGTGCCAGTTTTGTGCCTGGGGCACAAGAGCACCCATGCGTGCGCGTGGCTGATGCTTCCGCGTCGTTTGGCTATTTTTCAATCCGCGCGCGTATGACGCTTTCGCGTCGATGAATTTTGTGGCCATCCACGCGTGCACGTACGCGTGGTCCTGTTTTCATCCCAAAGTTGATTTCTGAGTTTTAAAAGCCAAATTTCACACTTCTAAGCCTCCGATCTCACCACTTATGTCTTAAATCATTATGTTATGCCTAGCAATGAGAAAAAGGAGCTAGTGAATGTGGCAACTTGCGAGTGAAGCAAGGGAAAATGGATGATCATTGAGGATCAAAGATGATTATGTGAGATGCGGTGGATGGCGGTAGAAGTGCGGGTTATGCCATGAGCCAAAAGGCCGTGATTGTTAATGAATTGGCTGGTTATGGATTTAACCGTGAGTCGGATGGCTGGATTATTGCCGTGTGACGGCGGGGCCATGATTATGGCTAAGTATAAATGCATATATGCTGTTGAATGAATTGTGAATGTTGCACTTCCACTATCGAAGATGAGAGTTTCCATGGAAGAAAGCAGTGGCTAGCCACCACGTGCTCCAGGTTGAGACTCGAAGCTCTGTTAACCCTATGTTGTCAGGGTGGCCGGGCACTATGAAAGCCTCGGATGAGCTCACCCCCATAAATATTCACCAGTGAGGGTGATGGATATGGATCATGTTTATGATCAAGTTTATATTGAGTATAACTCGAGTTGGAGAGACACGACAGAGGGACAGTCCAACGGTTAGCTACCAGGACTTGTCGGGTTGGCTCTATAACCGACAGATGATATCATCAACCATTAGGGACAGGCATTCATCATATGCATACTATGTGAATTGATTGAGATTGCCTATTTGACTGCATATTACTTGCTACCTGTCTAAATGCCTTATTTGTTCCTATTTGTATATCTCTTGTCTGTTATAACTGTGTTTGCTATTTTATACTCCTACTGGCAGTTGGGAGGTCTGAAGGAATTGGAAAGGGAAGTATTAGTTAGACTGAAGGATCTTTAGTCAGATGCCCTTTATGGTTTAACTTGTTTATAAGCTTTGATTTTATCTGGAGGAAGTTCTAGGATTGCCTTTGGCTTTCCTCTTTTATTATGTATTATATATGTGGAGGATATTACCATGCTGGGAACCTCTGGTTCTCACCCATGCGGATTTTGTGAAGTATTAGCGAAGATCCTTTGTTCTCGGGGCTCTGTTTTGGTCTATATATTTTGCTTAGATACTTTTATCTCCATTGAATAATACAAACTGTGATGACTCCTCTTATAAGAGATTTTGGAGAATAGATTTTCTGTATTGTGTCCCTTTGGGTTTTCTTGGGGTATCTTATTCTATTTATATGTGTATATTGCTATGCTCGGACCGGTTATCTTCGCAACCGGATTTTGAATTTTGATATTCCTGTTTTTGACACTCTCTTGTATATATAATCTCGCGTTGGTTATTCCTTGTTCATTGCGTTATCGATCGGAGTGTTGCGCTTTCGAGTTACGAATTTTGTTTTACCCTTTTTTTTAAAAAAGGATCTTAGTTATAATCATTTTCACAATACTATTCGTACTAAGTTTTATTTTAGAGGTTGTAATACCTTGCCATCTCTGAATTATGACTTAAGCATAAGACTCTATATGGTAGGGTGTTACATGAAATATGATAAAAATCATAAGGCACAATATACGTGTATCTTTTGTTTGAATACTTATAATGGAGGGGGGATATATAGGATGAAATATCATCTTGGGAAAATTCCTGGACAAATCAAAGTATGTAGCAAAGTAACTAAAGAAGTTGAACTTCAATTCAAAAGGATTCTGATGGAAAACAAAAAAATAAGACGGAGAAAAGAAAATTTGAGGAGGAGGCTTATGGTGGGGAAGCACCTGCACAAGAGGCTAAATCGCCTAACCCTATACAAGTTGTTGTTCCTACAACAACGGGAGACAAAGGAAAGAAAAGAGCTGTAGTAGCTACACAAATTGAAAGTTACTTTAAAGAAAGAACTACTCCAGGATCTCAACCGACTTTGAGAAGTGTTTTGGCTAGTAAAGAAATTGTGCACAAGGCTAAGTTGGGACTTGCCAAATAGATTGTTGATGCACGTATTCCTTTCAATGCAATTCAATCACCTTACTTTCAACCTGCATTGGATGGTGTTGCTGCAATTGGACTTGGTTTTAAGAGACCGTCATATGATGAAATGAGAGTTCATTTGCTGGCTTATCTTAAGAGAGAGTGTCAATTGCTGGTTGAAAAGTATAGGAGCTCATGGAAAAACACCGGTTGTACACTGATGGCAGATGAGTGGACTGATCAAAGGCAACGAACTTTAATTAACTTTCTAGTTTATTGTCCTGCTGGTATGTCATTTGTTAAGACTGTTGATGCTTCTGATGTGATAAAAACTGCCAATGCATTGTTTAATTTGTTTGCTGATGTTATTGAGTGGGTCGGGCCTAGTAACATTGTGCATGTGGTCACTGATAATGCTGCTAATTATGTATCTGCTGGAAAACTTATTCATGAAAAATACCCAAATATATTTTGGTCTCCTTGTGCTGCCCATTGTATCAATCTTACTTTGAAAGATATTGCAAGTATTCCTCATATATTTGACCTTGCTTCCCGTGCTTCAAAAATGACTGTGTTTGTCTACAATCATATGATCTTATTGTCTTGGCTTAGAAAAAGAAAAAGTTGGATAGAAATTGTTCGACCAGGAGTCACATGTTTTGCCACTGTTTTCATTACTTTGAAAAGTATATATGATCACAAGGAAGATTTGCAGACATTGATGGTAGACAAATATTTTACTTCTCATAAGTTATCCAAAAGTGCTAATGGAAAGATTGTTAGCTCAATTGTCTTGGACAGTAAGTTTTGGCAAGACTGTCTTACCACTGTGAAAATTGTTGGTCCTCTTATTAAGTTGTTGAGGCTTGTTGATGCTGATGAAAAACCCTCTTTGGGAATCGTGTATGAAGGCATGCAAAGAGCAAAAAATGCTATCAAGACCATGTTCAATTGTTCAGAAATCGGAAAGCTGCTTATACGCCATACACGAGTATCTTGAAAATGAGGTGGGATAAGCATTTGAAGCGTGATCTCCATGCGGTAGCGTACTTTTTAAATCTGGGCATTTTCTACAGTGAGGGTTTTGTTGAGAAGGCAAATGTTTTGAGATCTTTACTTGATTTGCTTGATGTTGAAACACTTTGTGATGACTCCGTTGCTGCAATGCAAGAGATACAGCTGGATTGAGATTGTAAAGAAAGTTTTGGGAGGGAAAGTGCTAAGAGAGTGGCATCAAGACTCGAACCTGGTAAGTTATTTGACTTATTTCATATCCAAGTTCAGTTTAGTTATTTGACTTATTTGACTTATTCAAAGTTTATTATGTTGGGTGATAATTGGTAAACATTAAAAAGTATTTGATTTTTATATCTACGTAGGTGAATGGTGGAGGCTACACGGTGGGAGTGCTCCGAATTTGCAAAAAATGGCAGTCCGTCTTCTTCATCAAACCTCTTCTTCATCTGGATGTGAGAGGAACTGGAGTCTTTTTGAACAAATCCATTCAAAGAGGAGGAACCGATTAGAGCATCAAAGGCTAAGTGACATTGTTTATGTCACCTATAACCTATGCCTTCAATTAGGTTGCATCGAAAGAAGAGGAATTATGACCCAATTGACATTCAAAGCATTGACACAGTAGATTTTTGGGTAATGGCAGATGAGGATGATCCTGAATTTACTAATGGAGATGTTGAAGGCATTGAAAGTTTAATATACACTGATAATGCTATGCCTTCGTATCCTAATGGTGAGTGACATAGAAAACTTTGTTTCCTTCCATAAAGATACATGTCATTAACATTGATTTCTTATTGAGTTTTCTTTCTATTTTATTAGATGGTGGAGACATGGAAGTTGAAGTGGATATGCTTGATGTTGTAATTGAATCCTCAAATACTTCTTTTGGTGGTATTTCTGAAGATGCTGGCTTTGGATTACCTGTTTATGATGGAGACATCGGAACACTTAATGATGATTATGACTTCTGATGAGTAGTGTCTTTGTTTAGTTGAAGTATTGTTTGTTGAATATTGTCTCTTTTGGTTGCAAAACATTGTGTTTGTCATTTGTCATTTATGTGCGTTTTGAATATTGTCATTTGAAGTTGTTTATGACCTTTTAATGATAAATTATGTATTGTTCATTTTGTGAAATTGTTAAATTTTGAATCTTATTAGTTTAAAAATTATTGAATTTAACTTTTTAAAATTATGTATTCAATTTTTTATAATTTCACTCTATATTTAATTAAACCGATTCAACTACGGTTGAACCATTGAACCATTGAACCAGTCATTTGACCGGTTCGACGACCAATTCGGTTCTCGCAACCTTGCTAAAATGTAAATAATATTGTATAACTTTGCCAATTTTAAATGTTAGAAAATATTAGCAAGCTTAACTCATCCAGCAAAATTAGCCACAAATTTAGTTACCAGTACAAAATACATACTGACATGCGCATGCAAATTTAAACCTTACGAAATCATGCGTGTATTTATATTCATGGCTAATGTTAGTACCTGGTTCGACTTTTCGGTTTTACAAAACAATCTATACATCTAAATTTTTACGGATTTAAATATTATTAGGAGAACTAGGAACAAAAATTAAAATTCTTAATCATTACTCTTTTTGTCAAAGGTTAAAAAAAATGAAAACATTTTTTATTGGTTTTGCGAATTAAACTAAATTTATACTTTCCTAGGAAAGTTTAAGTTGCATAAATAGATCTAGATCATTGTAACCATTAATGAAATTATGTTGTACTCTCTGTAGAATGGAAATTAATAAATTGCATTTCTCAAATTAAACGATACTTTAATATTCTTATAATAAAATTTACATTTTAGTTTTTTTGTACTCAGATTAAAGTTTAGGAAGCATTTCAAGTGCACCGGAGAGTACTGGTGCACCAGTTGTTTTAATCGTTGATCTCTATCAATATATATTATATATATTTTTTATAATTCAGATCAACAGTTAAAATAACTGGTGCATCGATACTCCCGGTGCACTTGAAATGTTTCCTAAAGTTTAACTCGATCTTTTACTTATTTGAAATGACGTCAATTGATACTTTACTATTTAGACAGAGAAATATTATTTTTAATGCCTAACACCATCAAGAACAATAGGAACTATTTATACGACTCTTTAGCTCTTCATCTTATTTTGCTTAAAGTTAATTTATAGATGTGATTATCTTGTTATAAAAAACAATTTTAGGGTATTAATATCTTTTTATAATATGATTTATTCATCGTATTAGATAGAATAGCGTAAAACTAAAAAAAGTTAAACCATAAATTATGACAACCGTGACAAAATTATATCGTACTAAAAGAGAGTACTAGTCGCGAGTTTCCTCTTTTTTTTTAACTACTAGGTTACGAATAGTTGTAGTACTAAGATTTCATTCAATTTTAAAAATCATCTAATAACTTAGTTAAAAACTATTTTAAATCTATCTTTAAACATGGTAAACTCTATTATCGTACATAAATACAAGATATATTCGCGGTAAATTTTACAACCTTTTTTAGTTTTGTCTAACTTGTTTTAAAATTCTGTAATAAAACATATAATCAAATTTTTAGTCATCCTCAACTCTAACACTCTTTATCTACACTACTTCTATTAAATTCAAATTATACAACTATTATTTTAACTTTTCTCTAATAACTTTGCAAAATTTTTCAAACAAATATTTAACTGTATTATTCTATCCTGTTACTCATAAAGTTACTCAATGTGCTAAATTCTATTATTATTTATCGGTACCACTTATAAAAAAAAAAGAATTTTTACAACTTGTTTTGTCTTATGTGCAACATGTATGAAAATTTTGTAATAACATAGTTATTCCTATCTCTGTTGCCATCGGCAAAAACAAGTCCAAGTCAATTGAAGTATTTGTTAAATTATTGGCCATTAGTTCCTAGATTATACTTTAACTATATTTTCGATTAAGCAGTGTTGTTAATTAATTAAAACTCAATTTATATCTGCTTGATGCTATGCGCTTAGACCTGGATTCATTACATTACATTTGTTTCTTAAATACTACAAATTTTTGCCAGACAATTACTTTAGTTCAAATCTTTAATAAAATTATTCTAAAAATTAAGCATTTTGTATTTTCACGTCTTTAGGTATTGAGTTTAACTATGTTTTTCGTTTACGTTGCGTGTAGTTCATACTTACTTTAAGCTTGAACCATATAGTCATTATTATTTTGCTTATTTACCAAATTATTAAATTTTATTTCTGTATATTGTTAACTTATAATATTAAATTATTTTTTAATTTATAAAACTTAATAACGTTATTATAACAAAAGTCATGTAATGACTCTTAATTTTATTCGTTCCAATTAATAAACGACTGGAGCAACTAAAGGCAACTCTCCACTGGCATTGCTCCAACACTCTCGCAGGTAACACTTTCATATACATTATCTTCTCCATAATCCGATATTCAAATCCACAAGTCAATTTCATAAGATTTTCTTTCACTATTTTCCTTCAAAATTATGAACGCCTGTTTTTTAATTTGTACCTGGCATCAATCCTTCTGCATAAGATATAGAAAAGTTAAGTAGTTTACTATGTTGTAATATCAGAGTTGTCATTCAATCATATCTCTTTGATTCTCTATCTGACCACATGCTTCCCATTTCTCGAGAATACCATTCCTTCACACAACACAAGACATGTGCATAAAGTGGGAATACCGCTTAGATTCCCGCTAATTTAATTTGAGCTTTCCTATTCGCAAATCACCTTGTGCTAAAGTTAATTTTAACCATTCAAATTCGGTGAAAACTAAATGCAACCTACCTTATTTTTGGTCGCTTACTACCAGGAAAGGAAAGCTGACGTTCACGCTTTTATATCCAATTAATTACTACAAAATATATCAGATCGCACCACCTCTCTCCTTAACGAATGTCTTTACAAAATCAATGTCACCATGTCAGTCGGATGCCGTAATACCATCATTAATTACTCCTCTGAGGAGACACGATCCTATGTCCTCTTTAATGAGCGAGCCGCAACAACCTTACTGCTGCCCCCATGATCTTAAAGCAATGCCATTTCATACTTCAACAACTCCCTCCTAATCCTTACTACGACATTCCATATTAATCATGCTGTAATTCAAAATCAGGCCATGTCATAAACAACTTAACCCTTCCTCGTTCATGTGCAAGGCCCTCCAACCAATACTTCCTAAATCTCAATGCCCTTTAGTCTAATCATTCAACCGTTCCAACATGGCCATAGGGGAATCGGATTCCCCTGCAAAGCTATAACTGCCAGACTCAATGTTGCACCCGTTTCAGCCCCCTGTCAACTTTGCCACTTTGACCAACTCATTCATCCACTCCAAACGCGTATATAAACCACATCGCATTTGCCACTCCACACCACCCAAACCACCACAAGCTACTCAAACATGCAGGATAGAATTTCACCATATTATTACTGTGTCTACCAGGGATGGGTGCCTGGGATCTACACATGCCGTGAGGACTTCCTTGAACAAACACATGAGCACCAGTACTGCAGCTGGTAGAGGCACGACACTCTAGAAGAGGCTTTGGACGCATGGCTGGTCTACTTCGGAGGAGGGAACAGGGATATGTTGGGAAAAAGCGCATTGCCGACGGCGAGGCGCCGAACCCCCGTACAGCCAGATGGTCGGCGTGGAAAAGAAAAGAACACCTTGAGAGCCCTGCAGGCTAGGTACCATGATGAAGAGGAGATGGTCAACCCACAACCTTCGGGACGTAAGTAGTGCATTGCTATTTTATCATTAACATACTCAAATCTAGGCACATGTTATTTCTCGTTTTTCTCGTTAACGTATAACCTAGCGCCTCCTTCTCTACACATGTCATGCAGTTGTTCCGGACAAGCCGCTTAAGGATCCTCTAATACACGCCGGGATGCTCGACAAAGCTTGCGACAAGCTTGACATACCGAACCCCATTTACAGGTGCCTAATGCAGACATACCATGATGGACGCGGATGCTACCGTCACATCGTCTCTATCGTTTCCCCACCATCTTATGAGCCGTTGGTCGCGATCCGGCTATAAGTTGGGAGGATGTTGCCCGGCTTTGCATCAGAAAACTCTGTTCTATGCTGGATATCTATGTTCACGATTATAACTATGACATTGTCCATGAATGGAGGGCCAAATACATAGACGTTGCAAGGTAAATTACCACTTTGGAAGCTAGGGTCAAGCATCTCACCGACTGCAATGACATTCTTGAAGAGAGGTTTTACTCGCAGGGACAGGGAAGCCGAGGTAGGGGTTCTGGTGCCGGATCGACTAGTCAACGTGGCCGCTAGCTGGTAACTTTGCATCCATCATCCATCACACACGTTCTACCTTTCTTCTTACTACCGTTTTAACCATACTCTCTCTTATTACTTATGCCTTCTTCATCAGTTTTTACTTTCATTTTTCACTAAACCATTGTACGAAAACATATGTGATTCTATAACCAAGTAAGCCCTAAAAGGCTGCAAACTATCCACTACTACCCATCTTCTTGCTTGCTCGTAGAATCCAAAAGAAGGGTCAACGATTCGCTTATTCGTAAACTAATAAACAAAAAATTATTAACATGGAGTCTAACTTATAAAATGAAACTAACCAAACCCGTATCGTATCAACATTACGTAAATTTTATCTTCCCTTTCTTAGCGAATAAAAGATCAAAACGAATTATAGTACATTATAGCCCAAAACCATTACACATTATATTTTTTCAGGTGAAAACTCTCTTTTCACTATAGTTTTTTCTTAAAAGAACTTAAACTTATGTCCTGAAATTTAATACTCTTAATCTTTTTTTTGTTCGGTACTCATTTTTTAGTACTTTACTTTTTATTTAATTTAGTCTTTTTAAAGGATTCAATAATTCATATCATAAAAATTTAAGAACGATAAACGAAGTACACTTTAATTCAAGAACTCAAAATAAAATTTATACAAAATCAAATAAAAAATTATACATAATCAAATAAAAAATAACAGAAAAAAGTTTTCATAAAAGAATTTGTATTAGTAAAAATTATTAAAAATTTAATATAATATACGACTACTAAAAAATCCCTAACAAAAAGACAATATTATACATCACATAAGGATGAAGGACAAAATTCGCAAAAATAAAATAGATTTTTTGTTTCACTTTTTCAACTATTACTATCAAACGCGCCACAATTTTTGGCTTCGATTAAGCGAGAGTATAACGCATCCAACCACGTTTGTGTTAACAAATAAAAAGATTAAGCGAGAGTATAACGCATCCAACCACGTTTGTGTTAACAAATAAAAAAATAAGGCAAACAATAAATTTAGATTTTCTACATAATTGAACGTGTAACTTTTAATTCAAACGCGCTAAATCAATTACATCCATAGTATTCAACTCCTTTTGTCAAAATACAGGAACAAAGACTTAGGCATTTCCATGAAATAGAGTTATTCTTTTCCGATTACATTACATTCTACACCATCGGATGGTTAATAATTAAAGGTTTACATAAAAATAACCATACAAAAAAATAGTACTGACCAACTTTTTAGCATACACATTCACAATCTAAGTCATAACTTAAATTATCAATGAAAATTAACATTTTACCATTCAGTTAACAACTCTATTTTTTTTTCTTTGGTTTGGCAAAGGCCCACGTTTTTCAGCTACAGACCCAAATCCATCTGCTTAAGAATTCACCTACACTGTCTATTCCACAACCGACTCTCCTTGCAGGGTCCATCCTCCACTGGCCCAATCAACCCAACGCCTATACCTAATTAAGGCCCCACAACAGCATTGGCTCGGCTGGCCTCGACCTCAACTGTGGCTAATCTTGCCTCTTGCCGCCTAACACTAATGGAGAAAGAAGACATTTTTTTTTTGTCAAGTGAATTGGACAACCCCCAATCCTAGATATCACAACACACACCCACACACCCACACTTTGAGGTTTTATCAAACCTCATCCCAGTCTCAGCTGGAGTTCGAACTTGGTGCAGCTTGTTTAAGTGGCAATATGATTGCCACTTGGAGAAAGAAGACATTTACACTCCTCCAGCAAAGCTCAATTGTTGGGCCTGTTGACTGCCTTCCATACTCTTTACTCCAATGTGCTGCACAATAACTACAACTCCTTACATCTTGGCCCTTCCAATAGTTTAAATTAAATCTCTACGATAGAAAAGCTTGATACACTGTAATTCCATAAAAGTACAATGGAACACCATATCCGCTTCCTAAAATCTATCATATATGATCAACGACTTTAAATAAGCAGGTCAGACTTACGGTACTTTTGATAGAGGTCTTCACTTGATAACTGTTGGAGGTGACAATTGGTCTTCGTCAATATATGTGGGCGATAATTCCGGACGAGTTCTTGACAAATGATTAACAATTTCCCATGCAAATTATGTCGTAGGTGAGCCAAAAAATACATATCGCCAGGGAAAGATCCACTCATGTAGGTGTGGGGGTAAGTACTCCTCACTACAATTTAAAATTTTATTGAGTAGTATATAATAATAATATTGTCTTTGCACACGGTGTTGTCTCTGTTAACGATTATAACCGAAAAATTTAAATTAGAGGATGGTTGCAGTGAGAAGAGAGGGATGAAGGACAATCCAATTTGAAGAGGAAAGTGAGAGTGTAGGAGAAGAAGAAGCGTAAAACAGTGATATTTTGGCCTGGGTTGAAGTAGGGACAGTTCCAAGTGCATTAGTGTGGGGCAAGCGCCCCCACTACAATTTGAAAATTTTTTAAGTAGTATATGATAATAATATTTATTTGCCCCCATTAAATTATTAAATTTGACCCTACAATAATTTTTGGGAGTCACTCACGTAAAGATGCTTAAAATGTCATTTTTTTAAAGACGTGTTTTAATAATTAAAATTCAACTTATATAATCGATCAAATTATGTTATTTTTGTCAAAATTAGACCAAACAAACCGGTTTGACCGAAAAATCGGTAAATCAAATCTTGAACTGATCTAAATTAATAATTTTTTTTTATAGAAAATGACTATAATACTCTTATTATAAAAAATGACTAAAATATTTTTATTATATATATTAATTTTAAAAATCTTAAATTCTAGTTTTTTACTTCTCTATTGTAATGTTAGAATTTAAAATTTTTAAAATTAATATATATATTATTTTAATCATTTAAAAAATGAGTTCATAGATACAGTAACTACTATACACATCAATGAAATTATAGATATAGAAACTTAGACATAGATTAATTTAATCTCAATTGTTAAGTTCATAATATATAGTAGTTGATTTGATTTTCTTATAATTTTATAATAGGAGTATTGTAATCATCTTTATAAAAAATATTAATTTAGACGGTTTAAGATTTACTTTATCAATTCTTCGGTCAAACTAATTTATTTGGTCTAATTTTGACAAAAATAACACAGTTTAATCGATTATATAAGTTGAATTTTAATTATTAAAAAATCGTCTTTAAAAAAAGACGTCTTAAACGTCTTTATATGAGTGACTTCCATAATTTTTTATTCAACTTTCGACACTTGATAGCCAATTTGAGAACTTTATATTAGATGTCCATTATAATAATCAATTTTCAAATTTAAATAAGATTGGTGTTTTTTCTTAGAAATTGATTCGAAAGAATATTATCTATCCATTTGTGTTTCTTCTTTTAAAATTAGCTTTAGTTTTTTTCATAATAACTACACTAATTGAATGAACTTTTTTAACTATGAATATCATCAAGAGCTAATTGTATGAAAGTTGAGTTATAAATGATTGTTTAAAGACATATACAAAAAAAGATATTTTAATTATATTGTCAAGGTTTTAAAATATGAAATATAAAAATTAAATTTTAAATTATATATTATTATTTAAATTACTATTTAATATTTTAATTTGTAATTAGATATTTTAAAAACTAATTATATTTTATAATAATAAAATTTAATTATAATAACAGGC
>NC_029789.2:144194926-144196100 GCF_000816755.2 Arachis ipaensis | reverse complement strand
TTATGTTCAAAATATTATTTATTTATTTATTTTAACTAACCTATAATTTTATTTCTATTGTTATGTTATCGTTGGTTTTTTAAGATATTATTGAGGAATAAATTACCATTTGTATCCATGAAAGATACAAATGCTGACAAATGTATCCATATAAGAATAAAACGACAATTGTACCCACGGAAGATAGCTTCTGTGTGCCAAGAATACCCTAACGGACCAATTGTGTAACCAACGTCCGGGTACTCTTGGCACACGGAAGCTATCTTTCGTGGTTATAATTGTCGTTTTATTCTTATATAGGTACATTTGTCAGCATCTATATCTTTTATGGGTACAAATGGTAATTTATTCTTTTTTATGTAAACATAATATTTTTATTATAAAAATTATTATAATGTTATATATATTTTACCTCTACTATCAAAATTTTTTGGACCTGTCACTGCATATTGCGATATTAAATGCTTTTAAAAATTAAGAGCAGGTAAGAGATAAAGATTTTAATTTAGAATTATGAGAAAATCTCTAAAAATTATACGATTAATGTTGCGTATAAAGAAGTCTTTGATAAATTGCAATGATTAGGTACTATATAATCAATTAGTATTTTTTTTTATTGTGAATTGTATTATTTTATTTTTTTTGTAGTTTGATATAAATTATTAGATAAATAACATGAGTTTAATTTTAATGCACTAACAGTGTAAAACGTTTTACATAGCCGTGCAATTATATTCGTTCTTTTGGATGATCATACACGCGATCAATATGAAAAATAGTTATTTTTGCTAATAATGTGACGTTATGTAATTAAAATTACTTTACACTGACAGTGCATTAAAATTAAAATTTAAATAATATTTAAATTTTATTTGATACAAAACAAAAATACAATATATAGATGTGCAACGATCAATGTTGGAGATAAAAAAATGTGTATGCACATTTTCTCATAAAAATTAAGACATTATTAATTTATTGCATATTATAATTTTTTTCTTAATTAAACCAATTATTTTGTGATTTTTTGTTATGTACTATTGTTTATTATTCACACGAATAAAAAGATATAAATTGAGTTTGATTTAAAATTTAATATATTGAAGAATTTTTTTTGTTAAAAATACTTTAGATATAGATGAAATATTAAATATTTCTTATGCATCTTACAAAT
>NC_029789.2:144164507-144193929 GCF_000816755.2 Arachis ipaensis | reverse complement strand
CGAACCTCATATTTTTTGTTATATATTAATATATACCAAATAATCTATAAAATAAAATAAAAATTACAAAGTAGTTAGATTTAATAAAGAAAAGGTGTAGTACACAGTAAACAAATAATTCAATGTATATAAAAAAACATGAACTAGACTATTTTAAAATGGATTTTAAAAGGATTCAAATTTGGAATTTCAAGATATAATTTAAATTTGAATTGAGATTCAAATTTAAAATTAGAAACAAATCCCATACTATATATATGTATGCCAAGAGTCAAGGAAAACATGAGAAACAGACGAGAATAATAAGAGTTTTATTCCTTTATCTCTACACACATAAATGTATGTGAGCCTAATTCTTGGAGAAGAATTTTATGGTGTGCAAAGAGTTGCATGAGGTTTCTTAATTTTAGATCAGATGTCCATTGGTCAAGGAGTTGACAGCAAATGTTGGTCTCGGTGTGAATACGCATAGCGCCTTTGTACCATCGAAGGAGAAAAAGATTTTTACTAGCGTACCCAGGTATTTAGATCTGATCTATACATATATTACATTATTGGAATAAAATTTAAGTACAAAAATAGATCTTTAGGATTACTTTTTTTTCTTCCGCTGCGTGTTATGAACACATGGTAATCCTTCAGTGGTATCAGAGTTTTGGCTTTTTTTGTTTAAATTTTTATTCCTATTTTCTTAATGTTTGTGAATTAATAGGATTAATTTAAATTGTTTTTAAGCATGTAATATATTTATTTCTATTGAGATGGATTTTTAATAAATTAATAGTTAATTTATTTTAATTATTTAATTGTGATTAAATTATCATCCTTTTAAAAATAATAGTTATGATTTTAATCAACTATTTGATTTGATTTTATTTCATCGTGACTTTGGTCACGTAAAAGAAATAAAATGTAAAATATCTTTTGTTTGTTTCTTATATATATAAGTGTATATATAAAGGTCAAATTTGATTTGATAATTTTTTAAGGCTAAACGTTAGTACATGAAAAATCAAATTTTGATTTGATTGATGTGTTTTGAACACTATAATTTTGAAAATTAGTTTTTCTAATGTTCTTGATTATAAAGAGCGGCCTGACAACCAGGAGTTTTATTTTCAAGATAATAATCAGTATATACATTTGATGTATTAAGGATTTAATTTTATATTTTGCCTAGACAACCTGGGAGTATAAAATTTTATCTATGAGTACTGATAAAAAAATTTTTCTAACAATTGAAATAAATCCTAAAAGTTAGAAGTTTTATCAAAAATAAATTTATCTCTTGTTTACAAGAAACAACCTAACAACCAGGAGACTTGTACTCAAAGATAGAATTTATTTATGCATATAATGATGTATAAGGAGAATTAATTTTATACTTGAACCTAGATAACCTAGGGGTATAAAATATAATTCAGTTAAATAATTGTCTGACAACCAGATAATTATTTAGGATTATAATTGTATGAGATACAATTTAATCATGTTTATTTGGAATAGGTATGAGTAACAACTTGACAACCAAGGTACTCATTCTTGATTCTAAATAATTTTAGCAGAAATATAGAATTACTTTCATATTTTAAATTTTTTAAATATGTCCATCTTTAGTATGGCATACTTGAAAGTAATAAATTGGCTATACATTGAGAATGGTTCTTATGTATGAAAAGGTTATCATGGACATGATAATCCTATTGAAATAATATTGTTCAATAAAATTGGTGATGAAATAGTTAGTACTTGTGAAGTATCTATAATATTATTTTACATGGGTTGTTTGGACAGCCATAAGTTCTAATTTCAAAGGCATCTCCCTACTATTTATTGTTGAATATTTTGAGAAGATGTGGTGCCCAAAGTAAGATAGTATGACTATCAAAGATTTTATTTAAACTAGTGAGAGTATTGGACAATATATTTTGAATTAAACAACTTTTGAAGTTGGAATGCCATTAAGCAAATGGCTTTAGCAAGAATTGTTCTTGCAAATATTTTTGGAGATTTATTTTGTTGCAAACAATTTATAATTGGCTTTAATATGATTAAGGTTGTGGCCTTTTTGGAAAAACTCAATATGAGTATTGAGGATGCGAATCAAAATTGCTCTTAAGAATTGGTTTGACCAATAATAAAAATATTGAGTATTTTTATTATAAGAGTTTAAAGTAAAATCTCTAATATCTAATTGATATTCTATTAAATAGAGAATGAGATTCTCTCCATGCATAAATACTAGTACTCTATGTACTCCATCATGTTTAAGAAACATGAAATTTGATTTAGTTGAATATCACTGTTTGTTAAATATTTAGACTACATTTTAGAAATGTGGCTAAATTAACAAATTTCTCACTAAATCAATTTTTTACCCATATGAGATATGGAAAAGGCATAAGCTGAAACTCAAGCATATTAGAGTTTGGAGATGTCTTATATGTGTTAAGAGATTGCACAACAATAGAATTGATATTAGGTCCGATAAATGAGATTTATTGGTTACCCTAAAGAAATAATGAGATTATTTTTATCACTCTTCTTATGACAAAATGTCTGTGATAAGAGGTTAAACTCCTTTTTAGAAAAGGGATTCTATCTTAAAGAAAGAGTGGGAGTACAATTACTTTTATTAGAATTTGTATACCACTCAATAGAGGATATACTTTTTCCTAAAAGTATAAAAGGTTTGATCGTCAAACTAACTTTTCAAAAAAGTAGCCTATTTGTATAATGATACAATTCTATAAAGATAGATCTAATGGTTACTTAGATTTTTTATAATCATGTTTAATAAGAATTGTTCTTAAAATAAAATTATGCACTATTGTAGTGGGAGATTTCATGTTTTGAGAAAATGTGATATTTAGTATGCACCAGGTGTATTTTACAAAAAGTCAAGCAAACATGCTCAAGAGCAAAGGTGTTTAAGGTCAAAAGAGTTTTGATAAACACAAATGTGCATTAAAAATTATACACATGATTGATTGGCTCTAGTGCAAGTGGGAGATTATTGAGATAATAGTATGCCCAAGATCCAATCTATCATGATTGGCTCTCGTGCAAGTGGGAGATTGTTGGGAATAAGAAGTATGACCACAACTCAATCAATCATGTATCAAATAATTTGTTATTGTTATTATATTAAAATGTTAATATAATAACGTCCTTGATTAAATTTAGAGATTTATTATTGTGATAGTGATCATAATATTGAGAGATAAATCTTTTATAATTTAATCTAAATTGTTCTTGGTCATAGGATTATTAAAAAGGATATTAATAATCCGAAAAGATCAATATATATATAATGGTCTTCATTGGATGAAGATTAATAGATCTCATTTATTAAATTATATATATAGATGGTGCATATAGAGATATGACCATTGAACTGAACTCACTCTGAGAATTCCTAATGGTTATAATTACCGCATATTTGTCAATAGGATATTCTCAAGATGAACATAGTAATAGAGTTTCCTTTGACCTGCGACTGTCATAGTAATTAACAATGTATTTATTATACTTTGATTCCGGACACCTAATACCCTAGGGTGCTAGTTGAATGGATATTGGGTATGATTTAAATACTTGTAGAATTAATGATTAGTCAATAAGGAATCCGTCAACTCTCGGTAAAGAGTTTGAGCTCTATGATTATAATGACTGAGATGAATAAAACCTTGGCCAAGGGAATTGAATGAATGAAGAAATGAGTTTTTAAGTCATTCACATTTCATTATAATAATGGTAACAAGTTAGAGTTTGACAAATAAACCATACTCTAAAGGTTAACCAAGAGCTGGAAAGATGGAAGGAATTATACTTTGTTCTTCTAAGGTTCTTAGTAAAAATATATTACTTCAAACTATCGGGTCGTTGAGGAGTGTTGCTAGACGCCAACCTTGATTAGTAAATTTAGTATGACTAATTTACTACCCGCTTAGTATTGAACCTATGGGGTCACACACTAACGAGTGTTTTAATCTTTGCTGTAGAATTATTTAATTATTAATTTGATTTGATCAAATAAATAATTATATTAATTCAAATGGAATATTATTATATTCTTTGCTAGCACCAAGAATATAATAATAGTATGATAATTGAGAATATTAAATGAGATTTGAGAATAATTAGTTATTCTATTTCTAAATTTGGACAAGATCCTAACTGATTCTGTTTTCAAATTGAGTTATGATATGATTCATAAATTTAAAGGATTCAAATTTGGAATTTCAAGATATGATTTAAATTTGAATTGAGATTCAAATTTAAAATCAGAAACAAATCCCATACTATATATATGTATGCCAAGAGTAGAGGAAAACATGAGAAACGGACGAGAATAATAAGAGTTTTATTCCTTTACCTCTACACACATAAATGTATGTGAGCCTAATTCTTGGAGAAGAATTTTATGGTGTGCAAAGAGTTGCATGAGGTTTCTTAATTTTAGATCAGATGTCCATTGGTCAAGGAGTTGACAGCAAATGTTGGTCTCGGTGTGAATACGTATAGCGCCTTTGTACCATCGAAGGAGAAAAAGATTTTTACTAGCGTACCCAGGTATTTAGATCTGATATATACATATATTACATTATTGGAATAAAATTTAAGTACAAAAATAGATCTTTAGGATTACTTCTTTTCTTCCGCTGCGTGTTATGAACACATGGTAATCCTTCACAAAATATTAGAATGTAATACAAATTGACTTATCAAATCAATTTCAACTATCAACATGAATATTAAAATTAACTTTCATCTTAAAAAGTTTACATACTCTTTCTATACCCCATTTAAATACATCTTACATTTAAATTTGTATATTTACTAATTAATTAATTTCTTTGATGAAAGAAAAGAGACTTTTTTTATAAATCCATGTACCAAACATGCTTGTTTTGATATTAATATTGTGAATTACTTTGCGCGTAATAACATCAAAGGAAGCCAATTCACTGTTGTGGTTTCCGATAAATATTAGATCACATTTGTGGCCCATTCTCATTGGACTAAATTCTGATGAAAAGGGTTCAAGTGTGAAAAGTTTCACCCAAGATTCTTTCACACCAATTTCACCCAAAATAGATATTTCAATGCAATTATTCTTAGCAAAAGAGGAAATCAGAGTAACAGATTTGTTGAGCACTACCAAACTTCTGATAGGGATATCATCATTTTTTTGCAGCCAAACAATTGATGTGGTTTGAAACGTTTCAGTGCTGAGATTAAATGACACAAGTACTTGTTCTTCTTCGAGTCCATTAGTGGCATACTCGCTACCCCACCAGTGGCATACTCCATTCAAGTACGCTACAGAAGCATTATATATATCTTCCTTCTTAGTCATTTCAAGATCAAGTTTCTTCCAACAATTACTTTTTAGACTATAAATTTGCCAAATTGTTAGAACAGGCTCTTCTACAAAAGTATGACCATGAATATAATATACACATTGAATCACTTTATAATCATCATTCACATTATCATAACCAAATCCATGAATACTTATTTGCCGATCAAAGCCGGGCTCATCATCAGTAATACCCGGAGGAATAATTTTACGCTGGTCGGTCTTGGGGTTCCAAAGTCCTATTTTTACATCAAGACCTTCTTCTTCATAGTGACATATGATACCATTAACACAGTCTAAAACTTTATAAAAACCATTGTCTTCAAACAAACTTGGCAAAACTAACGTAACTATGTTTTCGTACCTTTCTCCAGAAAGCAAATGCACATCATATTCATAGACGTCTCCATCGCTTCTTTCGTCATGAAAATATCTCCATAGAAGGAGAGACGATGAGTGAGTAGTTTTAGATTTTAAATTCTCATAGTACATGCTCTTAAAATTAGAATTCTCAAGTAAATTTAGCCAAGACTTATGTACGCAACTAAATCGCTTCAAAGACTTGACAGGTAATTTTGCTAGAATTTCCAATACAAGATCTTTAGGAATATGATCGCTATGAGTTGCCATTTGCGCTAAAGATGAAGATAGAACAATAGAGGATAGAGTTTTGCATTTGTGGTGTGCCTCGTAAAATGTAATGAAAAATAAATTAGATTCCAACATATAAGTTTAGAAAAATTTTAATGGTATTACATTTTTGTCGCTCTATTTGTTTTTTTCTTAATCAAGATCTCCCATATATAGGACTAAATATCAAACCAATCAAATTGATTGATTGGGAATATATATCACAAACTTAAATAGAATAAAAGGAAAGCCGATCTAAATTGTGAGCACTTGATTTGCAATTAAAGACATAAATGTATAATTATTACTCATTAAGCTTAGTTTATTGTTAAATAATACTAGATTCTACTAGTTCTAAAAAATAAACAACCTAAGTTAAAAATAATTACTTATCATTAATATTTTGTCTGTACAAAATAGGAAAGTAAATGAATCTTAAAATAGATCTAAAGTTATTGCTATTTGTGCTATATTGTTGGGCAAATAAAATAAAAAATTTTGGAGATTAAATCAAAATTATGTGATTCGAAAAAATAGTAATATTAGGAAAATAATAAAAAATTAGAGCTGAAAATAATTTTATGTCATTAATATTTTGCCTGTACAAAATAGTAAAATAAATGAATCTTAAAAGAGATCTATTTATCATTATTTGTGCTACGTTATTTGGCAACTAAATAAAAAAGAATTTTGGAGGTTAACTCAAAATGATATGATCTGAAAAAATAGTAATGTTAGCAAGATCATAAAAAATCAGTTCAAACTTGTTTTATTTATCATTCATTAATAATTTTACCATTTTGAATAATAAAGAAATATAAAAGTAAATTTTTATCATTTTGCGCTACTACCAGAAGATTTTAGAGAGGAATCAAAATGAGAGAATACAAGATGAGAAAATGTTATATTCAACTCAAAACTTTAAACGTCAAGTTAATACGTCTCTTATCTTATATACTCTTCACTTATTCATATTTTTTCAAGACTAATTCTTTATACTCCTCACACTTGCAACCCTAACAATAATTTAATGATAGAATAATTAAAAAAATTAGATGTAGAAAGATATATGATTATCCAATTTTTAAAGATGTAGAGAAGCATTGAATCAAACATGTAGAAAGTGGACGGACAAGGAAGGCAAAGAAGAGAAAAGACTATACCATTTGAACTATAATTTTAATGGCATAGTCTTTCCTCCTCACTTAGAAATTTCGGGTTATTTGAATCTCATTCCTAACTTAAAAAAAAAAAAGTAAAAAAAAAATTTTAAAAAATAAACTTAATTATACAATAAGGACATACATTTAAAGAATAACTTAATTATAAAGTATTCCTAAATATCAACGAACTTTGGTTAAATTTAAAAATCGAAATTAATAGTGTAGTTAATTAGTGACTAAATAAAAAAATTGAGAGAATAAATTATGTGTTAATTGGTTAAAAATTATTTTTTTTAAATATAATGTATAGATCTGTGTTTTATACGAGCATGAAAAGAAATTCATAATAAACAAATATATTGCATAGTATAACTTTTTGTCATATATAACTGATTAAATTGATGATATATGAATAAAATTAAATAGTTAACTACCATAATATAATTTATGAGCATGCATTACCCAAATTTTTTTACTATTCAATATTTAGAATGGTATTTGTCAAGTAATTTAAAATAATATTTAATTATTTTATATTTAATATATTGTAATTAAAAATAACATTTACTCGTCTTTTATAGCTTTTTTTATTTTCATTTATACTATGAAATCCAATGAATCATAAGAGTAGCATATTTATAGCTTCTTTTATAGCATATTTTCAGATATCCAAAATTTATTATTTTCTAACACCAAGAGTCATATTTTTTAAAATATAAAACATAATTGACTATTTCAGAATATTAAAATGTAATACAAGTTGACTTATCAAATCAATTTTAACTACTAACATGAATATTAAAATTAGTTTTCATCTTAAAAAGTTTACATATTTTTTTTATACCCGATTTAAGTACATCTTACATTTAAATTTGTATATTTACTAATCAATTAATTTCTTTGATGAAAGAGAGGAGGCTTTCCTTATAAATTCATGTACTAAACATACTTGTTTTGATATTAATATTGTGAATTACTTTGCCCGTGATGACATCAAAGAAAACCAATTCACTGTTGTAGTTTCTGATAAAAAATATTAGATCACATTTGTTGCCCATTCTCATTGGATGACAAAGTTGTAATGAAAAGAGTTCAAATGTGAAAAGCTTCACCCAAGATTTCTTCACATCAACTTCACCCAAAATGGATATTTCAATGCGATTATTCTTAGCAAAAGAGGAAATCAGAGTAACAGACTCATTGAGCACCGCCAAAGTTCTGATAGGGCTATCATCATTTTCTTGCAGCCAAACAATTGATGTGGTTCGAAATAATGTTTCGGTGCTGAGGTTAAATGACACAAGTACTTGTTCTTCTTCAAGTCCATTAGTGGCATACTGGTTACCATACTCCATTCAAGTATGCTACAGAAGCATCATGTATATATTCCTTCTTAGTCAGTTCAAGATCAAGTTTCTTCCAACAATTATTTTTTAGACTATAAATTTTTCAAATTATTAGAACAGGCTCTTGTAAAAAAGTTTGACCATAAATATAATATACACATTGAATAACTTTATAATCATCATTCACATTATCATAACCAAATCCATGAACACTTACACGCCGATCAAAGCCGGGCTCATCATCAGTAATACCCGGCGGAATAATTTTATACTCGTCAGTTTTGGATTCTAAAGTCCTATTTTTACATTAAGACCATCTTCTTTATAGTGACATATGATACCATTAACACAGTCTATAACTCTATAAAAGCCAATTTCTTCAAACAGACTTGGCAAAACTAACGTAACCATGTTTTCATACTTTTCTCCAGAAAGTAAATGCACATCATTTTCATAGACGTTTCCATCACGAAAATATCTCCATAGAAGGAGAAACGATGAATAAGTAGTTTTAGATTTTAAATTCTCGTAGTATATGTTCTTGAAATCAGAATTCTCAAGTAAATTTAGCTAAAATTTATGTACGCAACTAAATCGCTTCAAAAACTTAACAGGTAATTTTGTTAGAATTTCCAATACAAGATCCTTAAGAATCTGATTGCTATAGGTTGCCATTTGCACTAAAGATGAAGATGGAACAATAGAGGATAGGGTTTTGCGCTTGTGATGTGCCTCGTAAAATATAATGAAAAATAAATTAAATTCCTACATACAAATTTAGAAAAATTTCAATGGTATTATATTTTTGTCGTTCTATTTGTTTCTCTCCTAATCAAGATTTCCAATATATAGGACTAAATATCAAACCAATCAAATTGATTGATTGAGCGTTATCATAGAGGAATCAAAATGAGAGAATACAAGATGAGAAAATGTCACATCCAACTTAAATCTTTAAGCATCAAGTTAATAGGTTTCTCATCTTATATACTCTTCACTTATTTATATTTTTTTCGACGTATGACTAATTCCTTATACTCCTCACACTTGCAACCTTAACAATAATTTAATGATAAAATAATTAAGAAAAAATAGATGTAGAAAGATATATCATTATCCAATTTTTAAATATGCAGAGAAGCATTGAATCAAAGATGCAGAAAGTGGACGGATAAGGGAGGCGAAGAAGAGAGAAGACTATATCATTTGAACTATAGTCTAATGGCATAATCTCCCCTCCTCACCTAGAGTTCTCGAATTATTCGAGTCTCACTTCTAACATTGACAAAAAAAGGAGGCGAACAAAAAATTTTAAAGAATAAACTTAATTATACAATAAGGGTATACGTTTAAAGAATAACTTAATTATAAAGTGATCCTAAATATTAACTTTGGTTAAATTTGAAAAATCCAAATTAATAATGTAGTTAGTGACTAAATAAAAAAATTAACATGTCATAGAGGATAAATTACGTATTAATTGATTAGAAATTATCTTTTTTTTTTAAATACTAGTGTATGGATCTCTGTTTTTTTTAACCAAAGATAGGAGACTCGAATCTGCGATCTCTTAATTGAGTATGAGGAGACTATGTCATTTGAGCTATAACTCATTGACATCTCTGTTTTTTACGAGCATGAAAAGAAATTCATAATAAATAAATATATTGCATGGTATAACTTTTTGTCATGTATAACTGATTAAATTGATGATATATGAATAAAATTAAATAATTAACTACCATAATATAATTTATGAGCATGCACTACCCAAATTTTCTTTTATAGTACCTAAATTGTCTAACTTTTTTTTTAAAGTAAAAAATAAAATATTTAAAATAAAAAATAAATTATATAAAATTTATTAAATATTATTTATTTATTTTTTTAGTAATTTAAGTACAAAGTGATACTCTAGCATTCACCCTAACAAATTAGACACCTAACCTGGAGTAGAAAAGAGAATACAAGGTATGGCAAGGCAACGATTGAACCATGTTACTTCGATGGGGAGTAGTAGTGATTCTGGAGCTTCCAATTTCAGAAGGAAAGATGTGATGAAAGTTGATGGCAAATGTGATGTTGTTGGAATCTGACACTATGAACAATCTTGGGAGATGGTTCATCTGTTGTCCTCTATGAGCGGTATGCATTTTTTTAATGGGTTTTGAGTTTCTGTGAGTTACATTGAAGAAATTTATGTATTTGCACACAAAGGACTGTCAATATTTTGTCTGGGTTGATGATATTGAAGGTGGTTGGTGGGTTTGGCCAGAACACTAATGGGGCAAAAAAAAGATGACGTTGAAACTACAACTCAACTGAGAGAATTCAGAGGAAGCGATAATAATGAGGCAAAGAAGAAGATTGTGACGAAGATGGGGAAGCTTAAAGCGGAAATTCAATATATGAAAGTGTGGCTTGTTATGCTTTCTCTGGGTTTGTTAGTGTGTTTCATCATGAACATTTTGTTAGTGCTTAGGGTGAAGTAAGGGCTCTGTTAGAAGATGATAATGATTTAGGGTTGAATCTGTCTTCTCTTTGAGTCATGTAGTTGTTGATATTTGTATGAAATGAGAATGAAAACTTTGACAATTATAGTCACGTTTGTTTTAAAATTTGACATATGTGACCATTTTTTATTTAAAATATGATACATGTAACCATTTTTAATTAAAAAAATGACATATTTAAACAGAAAGGATGAATCAGTCAATCAGATATCAAAAGTAGCACTTGCAATAACATGTAGCTAACATTTAAGAAGACTATTTTAACAATACTAAATCCATTATTCACATTACCTAGTAACACAACTATGCTGTGTCATAATCCAAGAAAATTACATAATCGAAACCAACACTAAAATTAAAAGTAACAAGCATCAAAAGTCTTTTTCAAAGTCTAATGACCATTGTTTAAGTCAGATGCGGAGTTAGATAAAATATTAGAGAAACTAAAAATATTTACGAAATAAAATAAAACTAAAATAAAATTTTAAGGAGAGCTAAACTAAAATTAACGTATAGTTTACATGTAAACATTTAAAATTAGGGAGGACCATTGTCCCCCTTTGTTCCAATGTGGCTCCGCCACTGGTTTAAGTAGCAAAAAAGATAGGAGTGTTCAGTTACATATATAAATCACCCAAAAAAACACATAGAAGCAAAGTACAATACTAGAAATCACAAGCATCATCAAGTTAGGGTAGAATTGCTACTGCCACCGGAGAATACGTTGATTGAGTTAGGTGTTGGGGCTTTAAAACCAGGAACTGGCCCTCTTACTCCAGTTGATGTTCCTCCCATGCTCGGATTAGGCATGAACTGCATGAATTTTCTTGTTGTGCCAACACTAGTACCTTGCATTGTCTCTGGGGCCACAGTAGGGAGAGATGAGTTTGTAGACGATGGTGGAGGCCTTAACTGGATATTAGTGAATATAGAAATAGACCAGAAAATAGCAATGACTACAAACAAAATAGCAATGACGAGCAACAAATTAAGGTAGTTGAAAGGGAAGGGCCAAGTGTTACTATATAGAAATTATCCTAAAGGGTGATGATAGGAAAAAAATATTATTCGCAAAGGACAAAATTTTTAGATTCTATTTTTAAATTTATGAATCTCAAGGGAGTACAAAAGACACTAGTATGCAAACATTTCTTTACCAATTTTGTGCTTATTGCATCTATCCCAAAGCAGCAAAGCAATCTAGAAAACTTTCCATTACCAAAAAGAAACTGAAGCAAACTATCGTCTTTTCACAAATTTTAGTACAACTTGGCTATTTGCTCCCATATTTTCTATGATGATATACTAACATTTTCAAGTTTAAGTACATATTTAAACTTGGAAAACATAGAATGGAAAAAGGGCTAAACATTCACAACTAGTAATGTGTTTTGGAAAATTGTTTATAAGGATCAAGATTGGTGATTCACTACACAAGTTATAAAACAGTTCCAAAGAGGTTGTAATCGTATAACTATAAAACTGATAGAGATGTTGCCACAAATTTTAACTGAAAAGTGCTAGATATGCATTTTAATGGCATATATATTGGTTTGTAGTGACCTATTCCTAAAAAGCAAAAATATTTAACAAAATTAGATACCTCTTGTCTAGTATATCCAATCAGTTTAAAGGATTTTAAATCCCAAAATTTCACTATTTTGTTTGTGGACCCTACAATATCATTTGTGATAGTAAAATGCATAAGAATAAATGTGTAGATTGATAGAGAATTCTCATCTTTTAGGTATCATGTCATAATTAAATGAACCAAGATTGGAGAAAATAAATATACGTATAAATGCCAAGATACATCCCATAATTTTCATTTTAATCCATTTTCACATTGGTTCTAAAACTACCAAATTCATTGTTTCTTTTTTAATTCCCCCTCCCCCTTTTTTGGAGGAAAAAAGAAGATACTTCTGAAATCTTTGACACCAGAAACAAAAATATATCTTGACGAAAGTAAGTTGATGACATCTCATGTATTTGGAGCAACACCTCTTTTACTCTCTTAGAAAGAAGGTGTAATGATGATGATTGGATCTGATATCATCTTCTCCATTGGATTCAATTTCATGGAATCAAGATGTATCAAAATCCATGAGCAAGGATGGCTTAATTAGTTGCTGGTCTAATGTGTGCCACGGTTGAACAATGTTCTCCTCATTTCCCATGTCTAGATACTCAAGAACATGTTTCACATATTTGAAATTGAAATCAATGTCTTCATCGTCTGATTCAATGATCATGTGCCTTTTGTTGTTGCATTTGTGTTATTTAGTAATTCAATCTCCAATTCATCCATGCTAGAGTCCCTTGTATTTAGTTTTCTACCTGCTAACATTTGGAAAAAGCAAAATTGGATTATATTAAAAGAGAGAAATGAATATTAGCTACAATGTTGTTGTATTTGAGTATTTGACAAAGAAAAAATAGGATAATTTACTGAATAAAAAAAATCACTTTTGAAATGTATCTATATCTTATTTTTTCTTGACAACATGCAATTCAAAGAGTACTACACTAATCTAATTATCTAATGCATATAAACATAAAGAGTAAATAATCCTTTCTAACCATAAAAGATTGAAGCGCTGACAATACTGACCATGACTAATTTAAATATACTTTGTAACCATGAAAAATTTATTCCGTTTGACATTTCTAACCAAACATTAACTTGTAAGATGCGCCGTTAGTTTGGCTTCCCATGTGGCATTTACTAATCCATTGTGTAAATATACTATTTTAATTTGAAAATAAAATAATAATTCACTTTTGTTGTCCTCAACGATACTCTTGGGTTCCAAAGCTAAAACACAAAAGGGGTTCGTGAGCAGAGAAGAAACATCTGAAGGATTACCATGTGTTCATAACACGCGTAGCGAAAGAAAAGAAGGTAATCTTAAAGATCTATTTTGTACTTAAATTTTATTCAAATAAACAATATATAGATCATATCAAAATACTTGTGTACGCTAGTAAAAATCACTTTCTCCTTTGATGGTACAAAGGTGCTATGCGTATCCACACCGAGACCAACCTTTGCTGTCAAATCTTTGACCAATAGACGTTTGATCTAAATTGAGAAACCTCTTGCAACTCTTTGCACACCATAAAATTCTTCTCCAAGAATCAGGCTCACATACGTTTATGTGTGTAGAGGTAAAGGAATAAAACCCTTGTGTTTTATTCTCCTCTGTATCTCCTCTACTCTTGGCATTCACACACACACACACACACACATATATATATATATATAGTATGAGATTTGTTAATGATTTTAAATTTGAATCTCAATTCAAATTTGAATCGTATCTTACTATTTTAAACTTGAATCTTTCAAATTTATGAATCATATCATAACTCAATTTGAAACAGAATTAGTTAGGATCTCATCCTAATTTAGAATTCAAATTTAGAAATAGAATAACTAATTATTCTCTCATTTAATATTCTCAATTATCATGTTATTATTATATTCTAGGTGCTAGCAAAAAATATAATAATATTCCATTTTGAATTAATATAATTATTTATTTGATCAAATCAAAATAATAATTAAATAATTCTATAGCAAAGATTAGAACACTCGTTAGCAAGTATGTAAAATTCAGATGGGATCAGTTGATGAACTTCTACTTCTTTTCCCAGCATAATGCAATGGATCATCACTGCTCTTTTAACGGTGACTTCAGAACGGTTGCTTGTGGGCAATATAGAACGCCCAATGATGTCCAGCCATCCTCTGGCGACTGGTTTAAGATCTTCTCTCTTGAGTTGATTTGGGACACCCTTGCTGCTGGTGGTCCACCTGGCTCCAGGGATGCATATATCCTCTAGAATCTTATCCAGACCCTTGTTTGTTCTCATCATTCTCCTATTGAAAGAGTCTGAGTCATCTTTCAGCTGAGGTAGCTTAAAGATCTCCCTGATTTTGTCAGGGTGGATGTGAACAATCTTTCCTTTGACCAAAGTCCAATAGTCATAGAGGGCAGTTCCAGATATTCTCTGCCTGTCTGTTTGCCACAGATTAGCGTAGAATTCCTGAACCATATTCCTTCCCACTTTTGATTCAGGATTAGCTAGGACTTCCCAGTTCCTGTTTCGAATCTGCTCTTGGATCTCCGGATATTCATCTTCTTTCAGATCGAACTTGACTTCCGGGATCACTGATCTTAGACCCATTATTTTGTAGTAATGGTCTGAATGTTCTTTGGTTAAGAACCTCCTTTGATTCCAAAGTGGTTTTGGAATACTCTCTTTCTTGCCTCTTGGAGTGGGTTATTTTCCTTTAGGAGCCATGATCTTAGTGGGTATGGTTTAGTGATCACGGATAAACACACCAAACTTAGAGGTTTGCTTGTCCTCAAGCAAAAGAAAAGAAAGGATATGGGTAGAAGGAGAGCTTGTGTCGAATGGTGGATGAGAGGAGGGAGGCCGAATGTGGTTTTAAAAGGGAGGGGGTGGGATTTTCGAAAATATTAAAAAGATAGGATAAAAGATATGATTTAAAAAAGTATGAAAAGATGTGAATTAAGATTGAAAAGATAAGAAAGATATTTGAAAAAGATAAATTTGGATTTTGAAAAAGATAATGTGGAGATTTGAAAAAGATTTTAGAAGGAAAAGAGATAGATTTGTTTTGGAAAATTTGAAAAAGAGTTGGATTGGATTGAAAAAAAGAATTTGTGTTTATGGATTAAGATACATTTGATATTTTTAAAGTAGGGTTTTTAGAAATTAGGGATTTTAGAAATCAGGGTTTGTAACATGTTTATGCAAGAAATCATGAATTGAAACATGAAAATTAAAATTAAAATGAAAAATATAAAGTAAAAATGAATTTACCTCCTCCCCACCATCCTGGCGTTAAACGCCCAAATGCTGCATGTTTTGGGAGTTTAACGCCCAAATGCTGCTTCTCCTGGGCGTTCAACGCCCAGCTGTTGCTTCTTTCTGGCGTTGAACACCAGGAACTCCTTTGTCAGTGGGCGTTTTTCTGAACGCCCAGGACGCTGTAAATCTGGCATTAAACGCGCAGAAGGAGCTTCTTTCTGGCGTTCAACACCCAGAAGATGCTTATTTCTGGCGTTTAACACTCATATGGCTATTCTTACTGGCGTTCAACGCCCAGTGGATGCTTCTTTTGGGCGTTGAACGCCCAAAACAGCCTTTTACTGGCGTTTTCTTGCCAGTGAGCTCCTTCTCTTTGTTTTGTGTGTTGAATCCTTCTGTAACCCTGTGAACTTATGCAATTGACTCTTTACCTTAGTAGCAATGAACTTTATATAAACAAATAAATTCAAGAATAGGGCAGAAAAAGTTTTCCCCATGGCTGGGTTGCCTCCCAGCAAGTGCTTCTTTATTGTCTTTAGCTGGACCTTGCTGAGCTTTTAATCTAGCCTCAGCCTTGAGCATTCTTGCTCAACATTGCCTTCAAGATAGTGCTTGATTCTCTGTCCATTAACAATGAACTTCTTATCAGAATCAATATCTTGAAGCTCCACATAACCATATGGTGATACACTTGTAATCACATATGGTCCCTTCCACCGGGACTTCAGTTTCCCGGGGAATAGCCTGAGCCTAGAGTTAAACAGCAGAACCTTCTGTCCTGGTTCAAAGATTCTAGATGACTGCTTTCTGTCATGCCACCTTTTTTATTTCTCTTTATAAAGCTTGGCATTTTCGAAAGCAGTGAATCTGAATTCCTCTAGCTCATTCAGCTGGAGCAATCTTTTTTCTCCAGCTAATTTGGCATCAAAGTTTAAGAATCTGGTTGCCCAGTAGGCCTTATGTTCAAGCTCCACGGGTAGGTGACAAGCCTTACCATACACAAGTTGGTATGGAGAGGTCCCTATAGGAGTCTTGAATGCTGTTCTGTAAGCCCACAGAGCATCATCCAAACTTCGTGCCCAATCCTTTCTACGGGTACTTACTGTCCGTTCAAGGATTCTTTTTAGTTCTCTGTTAGAGACTTCAGCTTGCCCATTTGTCTGTGGATGATATGGGGTCACCACCTTGTGGCGAATCCCATATCGGACCATGGCAGAGTAAAGCTGTTTGTTGCAGAAGTGAGTGCCCCCATCACTGATGAGTACTCTAAGGACACCAAACCTGCAGAAGATATGTTTTTTGGAGGAACTTCAACACTGTTTTAGTATCATTGGTGGGCGTAGCAATGACCTCTACCCATTTTGATACATAATCAACTGCCACCAGAATATAAGTGTTTGAGTATGATGGTGGGAAAGGTCCCATGAAGTCAATTCCCCATACGTCAAACAACTCAATCTCCAAGATTCCTTGCTGAGGCATGGCGTAACCATGAGGCAGATTACCAGCTCTTTGGCAACTGTCACAGTTACGTACAAACTCTCAGGAATCTCTATAGAGTGTAGGCCAGTAGAAGCCACATTGGAGGACCTTGGTGGCTGTTCGCTCACCTCCGAAATGGCCTCCATATTGTGATCCATGGCAATGCCATAAGATTCTCTGTGCTTCTTCTCTAGGCACACACCTACGGATTATTCCATCTGCACATCTCTTAAAGAGATAGGGTTCGTCCCACAAGTAATACTTTGCATCATTAATTAATTTTTTCTTTTATTGCCTGCTGTACTCCTTGGGTATGAACCTTGTAGCTTTATAGTTTGAAATGTATGCCAACCATGGTGTTTCCTGAATGGCAAACAAATGCTCATCCGAAAAGGTCTCAGAGATTTCAAGAGAGGGGAAGGACGTCCCTTCTACTGGCTCTATCCGGGACAGATGATCAGCTACTTGGTTCTCTGTTCTTTTTCTGTCTCTTATTTCTATATCAAACTCTTGCAGAAGCAACACTCATCTTATGAGCCTGGGTTTTGAATCCTGCTTTGTGAGTAGATATTTAAGAGCAGCATGGTTAGTGTACACAATCACTTTTGATCCTACTAAGTATGATCTAAATTTGTCAATGGCATAGACCACTGCAAGTAATTCCTTTTCTGTGGTTGTGTAATTTTTCTAGGCATCATTTAAAATACGGCTAGCATAATAAATGACATGCAGAAGCTTGTCATGCCTCTGTCCCAGTACTGCACCAATGGCGTGGTCACTGGCATCACACATTAGCTCAAATGGTAATGTCCAGTCTGGTGCAGAAATAACTGGTGCTGTGACCAGCTTAGCTTTCAGAGTTTCAAACGCCTGCAGACACTCTGTGTCAAACACAAATGGCATGTCAGCAGCTAGCAGATTGCTCAGAGGTTTTGTGATTTTTGAAAAATCCTTTATAAACCTCCTGTAGATTCTTGCATGCCCCATAAAGCTTCTGATTGCCTTGACATTAGCAGGTGGTGATAATTTTTCAATTACTTTCACTTTAGCTTGATCCACCTCTATTCCCTTGTTCGAAATTTTATGCCCAAGGACAATTCCTTCAGTCACCATAAAGTGACATTTTTCCCAGTTTAAAACCAGGTTGGTCTCTTGGCATCTTTTCAGAACCAGTGTCATGTGATCAAGACAGGAGCTGAATGAGTCTCCATATACTGAGAAGTCATCCATGAAGACTTCTAGAAATTTTTCCACCATATCAGAGAAAATAGAGAGCATGCATCTCTGAAAGGTTGCCGGCGCATTACACAGCCCAAATGGCATCCTTCTGTAAGCAAACACTCCAGATGGACATGTGAATGCTGTTTTCTCTTGATCCTGGGGATCTACTGCAATTTGGTTGTAGCCTGAATAGCCATCCAAAAAGCAGTAATAATCATGACCTGCTAGTCTTTCTAGCATCTAATCTATGAATGGTAAAGGAAAATAATCCTTTCTGGTGGCTGTATTGAGCCTTCTGTTGTCAATACACATGCGCCACCCTGTAACTGTTCTTGTAGGAACCAGTTCATTTTTTTCATTATGAACCACTGTCATGCCTCCTTTTTTGGGGACAACTTGGACAGGGCTCACCCAGGGGCTATCAGAAATAGGATAAATAATCCCAGCCTCCAGTAATTTGGTGACCTCTTTCTGCACCACTTCCTTCATGGCTGGATTTAGCCGCCTCTGTGGTTGAACCACTGGCTTAGCATTATCCTCCAATAAGATCTTGTGCATGCATCTAGCTGGGCTTATGCCCTTAAGGTCACCTATGGACCACCCAAGAGCTATCTTGTGTGTCCTTAGCACTTGAATTAGTGCTTCCTCTTCCTGTGGGTTTAAAGCAGAGCTTATGATCACTGGAAAAGTGTCACCTTCTCCCAAAAATGCATATTTCAGGGATGGTGGTAATGGTTTGAACTCGGGTTTAGGAGGTTTTTCCTCTTCCTGAGGAAATTTCAGAGGCTCTTTCAATTCCTCTGAATCTTCTAGATCAGGCGAAACATCTTTAAAGATGTCTTCCAGCTCTGATTCGAGACTCTCAGCCATGTTGATCTCCTCCACCAAAGAGTCAATAAGATTAACTTTCATGTAGTCTTTTGGTGTGTCTGGATGCTGCATGGCCTTGACAGCATTCAACTTAAACTCATCCTCATTGACTCTCAGGGTTATTTCCCCCTGTTGGACATCAATGAGAGTTCGTCCAGTTGCTAGGAAGGGTCTTCCTAGAATGAGAGTAGCACTCTTGTGCTCCTCCATTTCCAGCACTACAAAGTCAGTGGAAAAGGCGAATGGCCCAACCCTAACAATCATGTCCTCAATCACGCCTCATGGGTATTTAATGGAGCCATCAGCAAGTTGGAGACATATCCAGGTAGGTTTAACTTCTTCAGTTAAACTAAGCTTTCTGATGGTGGATGCAGGTATTAGGTTGATGCTTGCCCCAAGATCACATAAGGCTGTCTTGGTGCAATTACCTTCTAATATGCATGGTATCAGAAAGCTTCCGGGGTCTTTAAGCTTTTCTGGAAAGCTTTTCAAAATGACTGCACTGCATTCTTTAGTGAGGAGAACTCTTTCAGTTTCTCTCCAATCCTTCTTATGACTCAAGATCTCTTTCATGAACTTGGCATAAGAAGGTATTTGCTCAAGTGCCTCTGCAAACGGAATCTTTATTTCAAGAGTCCTGAGATAATCTGCAAAGCGAGCAAATTACTTATCCTGCTCCTCTTGGCGGAGTTTTTGAGGATAAGGTATCTTAGCTTTATATTCCTCAACCTTGGTTGCTGCAGGTTTATTTCCTACAGAAGTGGTTGAAGAAGCCTTTTTAGAGGGGTTGTCATCAGCACTTGTGTGTGTCTGATCTCTTTCTGGCATTTGAGTGCCAGGGTTGGAAGCTGGAGTGACGTTAGACGCCAACTCCTCATCTGCTCCTGGCGTCTGAACGCCAGAACTGTGCTTCCTTTGGGCGTTCAACGCCAGTTCCTTGCTTGTTTCTGGCGTTGAACGCCAGTCCTGAGCATGGTTTGGGCGTTCAGCGCCAGTCTTCCACCTAATTTCTGGCGTTTTAGCGCCAGAATTATTTCTCTCCGGGCTCTTACTGTCCTCAGATGGATTTTGGGTAGTTTGCTCATTTCTTGGCTTCCTGCTACCTTGAGGTGGGGTATCTAATGTTTTTCCACTTCTTAATTGAACTGCTTGGCACTCTTCTGTTATTTGTTTTGACAGTTGCTGCTTTGTTTGCTTTAATTGTACGTCCATATTTATATTAGCCATTCTTGTCTCTTGTAGTCTTTCCTTGAATTCGGCTAACTGTTTTGTTAGAAAATCCAATTGCTGATTGAATTCAGCAGCTTGTTCTGCAGGACTAAGTTCAGCCGTCACTGTTTTAGCCTCTTCTTTCATGGAAAGTTCATTGCTTAGGTACAGATGCTGATTTCTGGCAACTGTATCAATAAGCTCTTGAGCTTCTTCAATTATCTTTCTCATGTAGATAGATCCACCAGCTGAATAATCTAGAGAAATCTGAGCTCTTTCTGTAAGTCCATAATAGAAGATGTCTAATTGAACCCACTCTGAAAACATTTCAGAGGGGCATTTTCTTAGAATCTCTCTGTATCTCTCCCAGGTATCATAAAGAGATTCATTATCTCCTTGTTTAAAGCCTTGGATGTCCAGCCTTAGCTGTGTCATCCTTTTTGGAGGGAAATATTGATTCAGGAATTTTTCTGTCAGCTGTTTCCATGTCCTTATGCTAGCCTTAGGTTGGTTATTTAACCACCTCTTAGCTTAGTCTTTTACAGTGAATGGAAACAGTAATAATCTGTAGACATCCTGATCTACTTCCTTATCATGTACTGTGTCAGCAATCTGTAAAAACTGTGCCAGAAACTCTGTAGGTTCTTCTTGTGAAAGACCTGAATACTGGCAACTTTGCTGCACCATGATAATGAGCTGAGGATTCAACTCAAAGCTACTGACTCCAATGGAAGGTATGCAGATACTACTCCCATATGAAGCAGTAGAGGGGTTAGCATATGACCCCAGAGTCCTTCTGGACTGTTCATTTCTACTTAGATCCATGATGGAGAAAGGGAGATGATGTAAAATAGAGAAAAAATATTTTTATTTATTTATTTATTTATTGATTTCAAAAATAACATAAATTAAAATAAAATAAATAAAAATGGGTGAAGATTTTCGAAAAATGAAGAGAAAGAATAAAAAAATGGTTAGGAAGTTTTGAAAAAGATATGATTGAAAGGATTTGATTGGAAAAGATATGATTTGAAAAAGATTTTAAATTTTGAAATAAAAATCTGAATTTTAAAAGTAAATTTCAAATAAATTTGCTTTAAAATAGAGAGAAAAGATATTTTTGAATTTAAAGAGGAAAGAGAAAAACAATAAGATAGCACAAGATTTAAAATTTTTAGATCTAATGCTCCTAGTTTTCGAAAATTTTGGAGGAAAAACACCAAGGAACACCAAACTTAAAAATTTTAAGATCAAGACACAAGGAAAACTCAAGAACACTTTGAAGACTCACAAGAACATGAAGAAAGAACACCAAACTTAAAATTTTTAGAAAACCAAACTAAAATTTTCGAAAATTATAAAAAGATTAACAAGAAAACACCAAACTTAAAGTTTGACACAAGATTTAATCAAGGAAAAATTATTTTTGAAAAAGATTTTTAAAAAGAAGATACCCAATTACCAAGAACATAGACTAACGCTCTAGCCAATTGGGCAATAAATGTAACACTTGTTTTGAAGAAGCACAAGAAAAATAAGAAAAGAATTAGAACAAGAAAAACTAAAGATCAAACAAGAAAAATAAATAAGAACAACTTGAAGATGAAGAAAGAACAAAGAACACCAATTTCGAAAATTTTAAAAGAAAATAAAAACATGCTATTGACACCAAACTTAAAATATGAAACTAGACTCAAACAGAGAAACTCAATAATAAAAAATAAAATTTCAAAATATTTTTTTTTAAAAGAGAAAATAAGGATTCTAAAATTTTAACAAGAACAACAATAGAAAACTCTAAACTAAAAAAAGAAAAATTTTCCTAATCTAAGCAACAAAATAGACCGTCAGTTGTCCAAACTCGAACAATCCCCGGCAACGGCGCCAAAAACTTGGTGCACGAAAATTACTTCACGCTATGTAATTCCGCACAACTAACCAGCAAGTGCACTGGGTCGTCCAAGTAATACCTTACATGAGTAAGGGTCGAATCCCACGGAGATTGTTGGCTTGAAGCAATCTATGGTTATCTTGTAACTCTTAGTCAGGAAAACAATTCACTTATCAAATTGGATTGCGAAGAATAAAAAAAGTACGAATTAGATACTTGTTATGCAGTAATGGAGAATGTGTTGGAGTTTTGGAGATGCTTTGTCTTCTGAATCTCTGCTTTCCTCTGTCTTCTTGTTCACGCACCCACGTTCCTCCTATGGAAAGCTGTGTGTTGGTGGATCACCGTCGTCAATGGCTACCATCCGTCCTCTCAGTGAAAATAATCCAGGTGCGCTGTCACTGCACGGCTAATCATCTGTCGGTTCTCAATCTTACCGGAATAGGAATTGCTATCCTTTTGCGTCTGTCACTACGCCCAGCACTCGCGAGTTTGAAGCTCGTCACAGTCATCCAATCCTGGAATCCTACTCGGAATACCACAGACAAGGTTTAGACTTTCCGGATTCTCAAGGATGCTGCCAATGGATTCTAGCTTATACCACGAAGATTCTGATTAAGGAATCTAAGAGATCCTCATTCAATCTAATGTAGAATGGAGGTGGTTGTCAGGCACACGTTTGTGGGTTGAGAATGGTGATGAGTGTCACGGATCATCACCTTCGTCATAATGAAGCGCGAATGAACATCTTAGATAGGAACAAGCGTGTTTGAATAGAAAACAGAAATACTTGCATTAATTCATCGAAACACAGCAGAGCTCCTCACCCCCCAACAATGGAGTTTAGAGACTCATGCCATCAAAGAGTACAAAGTTCAGATCTAAAAATGTCATGAGATGCAAAATAAATCTCTAAAAGTTGTTTAAATACTAAACTAGTAACCTAGGTTTACAAAAAATGAGTAAACTATGATAGATAGTGCAAAAATCCACTTCTGGAGCCCACTTGGTGTGTGCTGGGGCTGAGACTTAAGCTTCTCACGTGCCTGAGCTGTTTTGGGCATTCAACGCCAGGTTGTAACCTGTTTCTGGCGTTGAACTCCAACTTGTAACCTGTTTCTGGCGCTGGACACCAGACTGCAACATGGAACTGGCGTTGAATGCCAGTTTACATCATCTATCCTTGAGCAAAGTATGAACTATTTCATATTGATGGAAAGCCCTGGATGTCTACTTTCTAACGCAATTAGAAGCGCGCCAATTGATGGTTCACTGGTTCGACCGGGGTTCAATCCGGGTTTAACCGGTTTAATTAAGTATTAAATAAAATTATTAAAAAATCTAAAAATAATTTTAAATATATAAATTCAATAATTTCTAACTTAATAAAATTTAAAATTTCACATAATAAATTATCCATAACTTGATATTAGAGGTTCACAAACAACTTCAAACATCAAAGTTTATGATTAAACAACTTCATAGATCATTAAGGAAGAGAAATATAGTGATACTAAGAATTTGAAAAGTGCCACGTTCAACTCTTATGTAGCAAGTTTAAAAACAGAGCAATTTCTAAAAATTTGGACAGCAAGTAGCAGCAAAATATAAGCACATGAATCCAAAAATTGCAATTAACATGAGAAAAGCATGGATTGCATGTACAGAGGCAGAATCAAACTTAATTTCACAAGTACAGTTTAGCAGGGCAGCAGGTAGAATCAGGTCACATGAAATAGAAATAGCACAGCAATGATCACACCAACATCATTCAGCAAACAAGCAGTATTAAGCCATGTTGGATAATCAAGAACGGAGCAATTATCAGGCCTAGAATCCTCTAACCACAACTTAGCTACCTAACAGCATATATATCTATCTATCCTAACAAACAGAATTAATCAGCAATCTAACTAAAATTAACAACAAAATTAATAAAAGAAAGTAAAGAAATAGAGCAGGAAGCAGGGATGAGGTAGGGGACCTGGAATGTAGCAGAGACAGACTAGGAAATGGAAAGGGGAAGAAGAGCAGAAGTAGTGCCGCCCAGAGTTGGTGGTGGCCGGCTGAGCTCGCGGCAGCGCAGAGAGCGGCGCAAGCGGTGGAACGATGCAAGGCAGAGAGATTCAGCTTCTCTCTGTGGCAGTGACGAGAGCTGGGGGCAGAAAATCATGAACAAATAACCTCAGAAAATCAAAAACCAAAATCAATTCATCATGAACAAATAACCTCAGAAAATCAAAAACCAAAATCATGAAGCAGCAAACAAATTCATCATGAACAAATAACCTCAGAAAATAAAAAATCAAAATCATGAAGCCAGCAAACAAACAAATCATGAACAGATAAAAAATAAATCAAAATCGCAAACAAATAAATCATAAAATCAAGCACAAAAAATTAGAAGGCAGCGAGGAGGAATAACCGAACAAGAACAGAGTATTACTGACGGCGAGTAACAGCGACGAAAGAGGAGGCGAGCTCGATGGCGACGAAGGAAGAGGCGAGCTCGGCGACGACCAACGAGGAGGCGAGCTCGGCGACAAAACAGGACGCAGTGGTGGTTGCGGTGGTCAACGCCGTCGCTGCTGTGGCAATGGCGGTGGTGGCTATGCGACTGCGAGGAGGGGAGAGCTAGTTGCTATGGGTGGCCGGGTGCTGAACTGCTGATCCCTCTTCTGCCTTGTGGGTGATTTCTGATTACTGTGATTAGGGCTTCGTTTAGGTGTTTAGCCTTTCTTTCTTTCTTTTTTTTCAAAGAGACAAAACGACGCCGTTTAGCACTTTTACTTTCAAACCAAAAACTGCTAAAAAATCGAATGGTTCTTTCGGTTCACCGATTAACTGCCGGTTTGACCGGTTTTTTTACCGGTTTTTTGCCAGACGATTTCTAACCTTACCTGGACCGGCTAGCTGACCGGTTCCTGGTTATTCCGGTTGAACTGGCCGGCCCGATTCGATTTTTAGAACCATGCCTTTTACACTTAATCTGAAGCCTCATATAGGGGACACACACCATATTCATGTTTTACGTTGTATTTTCTATCCGTATGAGTTTCTAAACCTCCTAGGTTTAGGGGAGGAGCTCTGCTGAGTTTTATGGACTAATAAAAGTACTACTGTTCTAATTCAATTCGTGTCTGATTCTCTATTCTAAGATGTATCTTCGTTCTTCATCATCATGAATGCGTTGAACCGGCACAAGGTTATCTCATTCTACATGGGTTCAGAGTGAGTCTTTCATCGGACAATGATGAACCACTAGCTTGATTATACATCTCTTGGACGGCTAATCCACAACTTTGTTGGGGGCTTCTCGAGACACCAGTTCAGCCGAGGTATGGGAAGATTAGAGTCTTTGTGGTAAAGGCTAGAACCAAGGGCGCAGCATTCTCTAATCCGAAAGATTCGACCTTGGCTGTGGCATTTTGAGTAGGATCACAAAGGAGAATGGACTACAGGAGCTTCACCCTCAATCAGACTGGATCCGCACTAACCCTCAGGTTCAGATCTGGAAGAGCATTGGCGACCTCTCAACCGGAATTAATCACATACAGCCTGCCATAGAAGAAATCATTCACAGTTGAAGAAGACAGTAAGACCGGAATTAATCCACAAGAACAAAGCATCTCCAAGCCTTAACCATCTTCATATCATTGCATTCACATAAGACTAGTAACGTTTTCTTTATTTTTTGTTTATGCGCTTAAACAAATCCAACTACTTTTCTATCCGCCTGACTATGATCTACAAGATAACCATATCTTGATTCAAATCACAATCCTCGTGGGATCGACCCTGACTCACTCTGGTATTACTTGGATGACCCAGTGCACTTGCTGGTTCAGTTGTGCGAAGTGTAATTCTGCGCACCAGCTCTATAACCAACAGATGAGACTCATCAGCCATAGGGTAGGCATACATCATATGCATATGTGTGTTGTGTTTGATTGTGCATTAATTGGGCTTGCCTATGTCATTACTATGCTTACCTGCTATATATGCTACTTGTTGTATTTGTATCCTACTTGTGTTTGCTTTGTCTGTATTGCTTGTCTGTGCACCATAGTTTTGGAGGATTAGAGGAAGGCGGAAGTTAGGGCTTAAGTTAGAAATGAATAAGAAATAAGAACCTTAGATAACCTACCCTGTTTATGATTTTCCATTCATAAACGTTAAGATTTAAATCTGAGTGTCGAAGTTCTAAAATTGCCTCTGACTTTTCCGGGACCTTATATATTATGTATGTGGGCACCATTACCATGCTGAGAACCTCCGATTCTCATTCCATATCTATGTTGTTGTTTTCAGATGCAGGTCGAGATGTGTCTCGGTGAACATCTAGAGGCTTCTCTGGCAAGCAAAGTTGGGAAGTTATATTTTGGAATTATATGTTATGCATTTTCTGTTCATAGATTCTCCTATGTTTATATATAGATAAATGATGTTTAAACCTCTTAGATGCTTTTTGGAGAACTAGGTGTTTTCTTTATGCATGTTGGGTTATCTTGGGATATATACTTATGCTTATATATGTATTTATACTCCGGCCAGCCTTAGCTTCGCAGGTTGCATCCGGAGTTTGATATTCTGTATTTTGGTACTCAACTCTTTGCATATACTCACATCTTACCCTTATCTTTTCTCTGGTTTTAGGTTTACGAGTGTAATGCGCTTTTCTTTTCGCGGTTTTTGCTTAAACCTTTTTTCAAGGCCCCTAATTATAAATTTCTTCAACTATATCTCTCTATATATATTTTATTCTTAGAGGTCGTAATACCTCACCACCTCTATTTTACGAACTTAAGCGTATGGCTCTGTGTGGTGAATAATATATGGAAAAAACAGTTAAGACTTCAGAGTTATCTATTTTCCGAATTGACTTTTCTTACTAACTATTTTAATCATGTAAGATTCAATTCATGGCAAACTATATGTGACTAAACTCTAATTTCTTAGACCTTTTTAGTCTCCTCTAACTCTCATCAACCGCCAATTTCTTGGTCACTTAATTTCAATTAGAGGGTGAAGCTTAGTTCTAGTTTATATGCCACAAAAACTCTAATTACCCAAATATAAAAGGATTATATGTCATGTATCCCGTTAAGTCTAGATAATTAGAAATTTAGGAGAAATTGTTTTCAAGCTGTTGTTCAAGTAAAGAGCTTTTCCAAGTTATACAAGAACTCAATTAGAACAAGGGTCATACTTCTGTTCCACCCAAATTCATAAAATAAAGAATGAAAACAATTCTTGAATTATAAATCAGTACATGAATTAAAATAGAAAAATAACAGTATCAATCTATACAATAGATAGAGCTCCTAACCTTAATAGTGGATGTTTAGTTGCTCATGGTTCAGAGAGAAAACTAGGATTAAGAAAAACTGTAAATTTCCTGAATGAGGTAGAAGAGAAGATTCTTTTCCCTTTTATATTTAATCCTAATTAATGTAAAATATATTTCCTAAACTAAATAATATCTTTTCCTAATTATAAATAGAATAAAACGTGAAGGTTGTGCGTGCAGCTTTCCTTGGAGCTTTTGTGTTGGCACCGAACTTGAAGAACTTCAAGTTCGGCGTGGAGGAGGCAGTGAGCCTTTCTTTGGAGTCCTTGTGTTGGCGCCGAACTATGGAGAAGGCAGCAAGCATTCTCTTGGCTCTCTTGTTGTGGCGCCAAACTTGGGGAATCCAAGTTTGGCGTGGATGAAGCAGCCTTTTAATTCTAATCTCTCCTTGCTCCATCCTTGGCTCCAACACTGCTAAATTCGTCCAAAACGCTACTTGAAATAAACAGAATTACACACAACTCAAAGTAGCATTTATAGAGGCTAAAATATATTAAATCTTGATTAAACTTAACAATTCAAGTATAAATTCACTAAAAAAAGACAGAGAAGATACTCACGTATCATGTTACAAGTTCAATATGGGAATTTGGCTCTTTGGTTAGGATTTTATATGTTCTGTTAAAGGGGTTAAATTGAGTTCGTAATAAATTTATCATGTCAAATAATAGTATGTCACTTAATATTCTAACTAAGTAACCTGTTAATTGAAATAGATGAAAGGACTAATGTGACGTAGCTTTTAAAATTTAAAGGTTTAATTTGAATCAATTAAAATTTAAAAGATTAATTTAAAGTTAAGTTATTTGAATATTAACTCTAAAATTATTATTTAAAACTGAGGTAATAATAATAGTGAAAATAAATAAACAAATAAATAAACCAAATTGTAACCAAACTCCATGATGTTTGATGAACAATTGAACATGTCATATGACAACTTCTATATATAGATAAATACAGTCACTCTATTTAAATACTTAAAAATAAAAAAAAAAATTATTAATTTAATGTTGCTCAAACAAGCACTAAAACCAAACAAATAACCACGTTTGAAGGACAAAAGTACATTAGAGCTTCTTGAAAGCTTCACTTTTTTTTTTGGCTAATTTTCTTCTCTACAAACACAGAAGTAATTTTGTTCATAAAACCACGTTTACAAGAAGCAATAATTTCTAGCTTCTTCGTTGCACTAACGTGCTTTTAGTCAATACCTCCAATATTTATTTTTCTTTTACCAACTTGATCTTTTATACATGTTATTGCATTATTTATAGAATTCTTATTATTCCTCTCTATATGAACTCTTTTTTTATTATTTATTATTTATATTTTTTATTAATTTTTTATTTGACATTATATATTTTTATAGTTATAATTTTGTATATTATATTTATTATTATCGTTTTATAATAGAATTTATTGATCCTATTAGGTAAAATAAATTAAACAAAAAAATTAACTATAAATAATAATAATAGTTAAAAATTATAACGTACTAAAAAAGAGTATTAAAAATATACTATATAAAAAACAT
>NC_029789.2:144152726-144157274 GCF_000816755.2 Arachis ipaensis | reverse complement strand
TTTTTATTAATTTTTTTATTTGACATTATATATTTTTATAGTTATAATTTTTGTGTATTATATTTATTATTATCTTTTTATAATAGAATTTATTGATCCCATTAGGTAAAATAAATTAAATAAAAAAATTAATCATAAATAATAATAATAGTTAAAAATTATAATATACTAAAAAAGAGTACTAAGAGTATTAAAAATATACTATATAAAAAACATATAAAAAAATATAAAAAATTAAATATGTATAAAAAAATAATATTATAATTTAATGTCATGTTCTTTTAAGTAATTATCTATCTAAAAGTGATTTTAACTAATATTATCCAAATAATATTTATTTTATCAAAATCAATTTTGGTAAAGAGTTGCCAAACATAAATTATGTTGACACAAACTTACTTCTATCCAAAATCAATTCTATAAAATCACTTTTATTCAAACTCCAGTTTGACCAACCACAATCCAAACACACACATACTATAATTAATTTTGATACAAAAATTACCAAACATAAATCACTTTAACACAAACTTACTTTTTATCAAAATCAAGTTTGCAAAATCAATTTTATGCAAACTCCCGTTTACAAACTGTAATCCAAACACACACATAGTAGTTAGCTTTCTTTCCAACAATGCAACATTTTTAGACTGAGGCAACATTTTTTAAATGTTGCCTAAAGGTTGATAAAGGGTTGCTTTTGATCTATAGCAACACTTTTAGACCTAAAACATCGTTTTAAGACCCCTTGCAGATACAATCGTTGCCTTAGGTCAAAGTAATGCTTTTTTACTTCAAAAGCAACACTTTTGTAAGCAACTCTTCAAAAGCGTTGCCTATTCTAAAATAAAAACAACGCTTTTAGTCAGACTCTAATGCAACACTTATTAAGCGTTGTCTTTTTTAATAATTTTACAACTAGTAAAAAACGATGCCTATTCTATTAGTATAGCAACTCTAGGTAACATTGCATATTGCACTGAACTATGACATCACTTTGGAAGCATTGCCACTTCTTTTATTACTAAGGCATCAATTTTGAGGTGTTGGCTCTTCTTTAAAACCATTGTTTTTTCTTGTGATAGTACCAGGTACATTTTGCACTATTTATTAGCTATGGTACAATAATTTAAGCATTTCATTAAAATTTTGATACAATAAAATTAAAAATATGATAAAAGAAACAAAACCTTAACATATTCTATTTGAATATATATTATCAAGTTAAAATATACTATTATATAACTCTTTAATTCACATAACAAAATATGGCAAATTAATTAAATAAAAGATCCTTAAAAAAATACATGTACTTAAAAGAAAAAAAAAAGCCAAATACGATGAGTATCTTTGGAACCATTCTCATCCCAATTAGTGCCTGCATAATCTGCTGTCACTGATGTCTCTGATTGAACCTTCCACTACCTTGATTTTCTAGCCCAAGAAATTGCTTGTTAAACACTCTAAAATTGAAGGAGGTGTCACTGACCCTCCATAGCTGCAAAAAAGCACAGGACAGTTTTGGTTTACGCGACTGAAATTCCAAAATCATAAAAAAATGGATCTAATTGGAATTCTTTTAGATATAGCAACGTACCTTGAATGTTTCCCAAGCTGAAGCTGAAGCATAGTTGGCAACAAGATCAGCTCCTCCTCCATTTTCTGTGGCGAGATATTTCTGGAACTTAGTGGGCATTAGCTGTACTTGAGTTCCATCCTGAAATCATAAGCAGTTCTATTAAATTTGCAAATGAAGTGGACCCTAATAAAGAAAGAATCATAACAAGATATCTTTGTTGGCAATTCCATCAAAGAGAGAAGGTTTCATCCATCCCTCAGCAAGCAACCAGTTTCCTAGATTCACAGCTTTGTATGGCAAATTCTGTGCAACAAGAACAGAATGAGGGTGTGAGAGGCATAAAGCCAACAAGAAGGCAAACAAGTATCTAAATGCCATTCTAAATTATTTTGTGGATAAGATTGTAAAGAATCACAGAATTTATAGCCATGGTTTGTAAATCAATATCATACAATAAAGCACATTATTTTAGTATTAAAAGAGAAAAGACAAATTGTAATGACTTGATCCAAGTGATAACCAAATTCAGATATTCATATTACTAATTACTAATTAGGTACCGGTATCATAGGCACTAATAGAGCCACTGGCCATAGTCAAATGTGGATATAATCACATCTAAATGCATAATGAGTGAGAGAGAATATCAGAAAGAATCAACCCATAGAAATATCTTACGAGGTCATGACGCAACAATTTGCTATATACGCACAATTTGCACTTAGTGTTCGCCAAAGATCCACAAATATTTTTTTTATCAATCTCCTTCAAGAGAAAAATAAAAACCAAACACCAAGCATAGGGGCTGGCGACAAACTCAGGACATAAATTAACAAATTGAGGAATGATAGCCTCCCTGGAGGACTACGGCAACAAGCACAGGGCAACGATGGCGACGAACATGGAGCAGCAGTTAAGAGGCAAAGTGGCAACAACAACGGTAGAGAAATAAACATTTATGAGACTTGTAATCCAATTTGTGTTTGTTATATGGTCTTAGAACATGAAGTATTTATCAGCAAACCTAGCTAGCTAAACCAAAATTACTTTAATTTCAAAATGATAATCATAAATAAATATAGAATTAGGCTATAAACTATGCAATTATACCATTATGATCCAATAAACAAGTTTATATAATAGAACTCATACAATAATTGCTAAGGGAACATTGCAAGTCAACCAAGAGTAGAAGTTCAATTTACCAAATAAGAAAGAATACTAAAATGTTGAAGTTAAAGTTCACAACTCCACATTTCAAAATCACAAAATCTGACCAAAACCATAAATTTACACAATAATGTTCAATATTAAATTCTACAGAGAGATTTCAATCCAAATAAACAGTGAGAGTAGAACCAATTATTTTTAATTTGTAGCTACACATCGTGAGAGTAGCTACCTCAAAACTAACGTGCACAAGTTTCATATAACCAAAAATTAGGATTCAAAACCAAAAAAGTGCTAAAATAGAAAAGAAAAACAGAGGCAGAATCATCAATACCTGTAGAACAGTGAATGGCAATGATGAATACTAGCAGAAGAACACCGGCAAATTGGAAGAAATCAGAGATGAAGGGCGAGCAGTGATGATCGAACACGAGAATCTCAAAATTAGAGAAGCTCAAAGCGCGAGCAGAAACGCGAGCACTGATAATCGAGCATGGCGATGGTGATGAAATATCACCAAAAAGCTATAATAGCAACAGCAACATTATTAAAATTAGGATTTAAAGCGCGAAAAAGAAAAAGAAAGAGGCAGAATCATAGGTACCTGCGGAACAGTGACCAGCGGTGATGAACAAACACCAGTAAACTCGAAGAGTTTAGAGATGAAGACAACGAACAGTGATGATCGAAGCTCAAAACTAAAGAGGAACACGAGCAAAACGATGAACACAAGCAGATTAGGGAAAATCGCAAACAATGATGAACGAGCAGAGAGGAACGCGCGTCAATGACTCCATTGCCATAATCGAATTCAAAATCGTGTTTAGGGATTGTGTGTTAGGGTTAGGGATTTTGTGTTTGTGTTTCGAGAAAGAGAGGAACACGAGGTAAACTGTGTTGAAAACAGAAATGAATGAAAAAATAGCTTAGCAGAAAAAGAAAAAACTCAACTAAAAAATATACTACTTGAATTGATGCAAGCTAACAAGGTGAGAGCAGAACGCGAGCAAAACAAGGCGAAGAGAAGAACCTGACTAGCACGACGAACCGCGAGTAAAGAGGAACACGAAGAGAGCACAACAAGGCGAGTAGGGACAAACACGACAAACTGCGACTAGGGAGGAACAGAGAGAGGGAATGCATCTCCGTGAATAGAGAAGGAACCAAGAATTGCATCGATTTAGGGGTTAGGGTTCAGATTAGGGTTACCAGTAGCATTTTGTTACTTTTAACACTTTGTTAGGAATGTGAAGATGATGAGTGAATGAAAGTTTCTGTTTTTGAATCATTTGGTTTTCTATTAATATATTTAGCGGGAAAGTTGAAATTTTAACCCAAAAGAAATACATTTATATATTTTAGACAACCGTTCTTATTAAAAATTTTAAAGCAATTCTAAAAAGTGTAATTTATATACATGGTAACCGTTGCATGTGTATTTTGCTGAAGTAACGCCTTTCACATGTTTTCTATCTAATCAGAGGAAACACTTATGTAGTGTTAGTTAAAAAAAGTGTTGCGATAGCAATATTTCATTGCAACAAATATTAAGCATTGTTTTTTTATCATTTTAAACAATACTTTTTAAGTGTTGCTTACATTACATGTTACAATAGATAAAAAATGTTGTAGTGTTTCTAGTAAAAAATTATCAAAACTTGATTGAAAAAATAACTAAATCATATAAAGACATAAGTAAATATTTGGTTAATATTTAATTTTAAAAGATAGTTTCCTATCATATTAATATTTGTTAACATTAACTTTATGTAATTGATTAAAAAAATTATGATCTATTC
>NC_029789.2:144148131-144152640 GCF_000816755.2 Arachis ipaensis | reverse complement strand
TAATTAAAATAATTATACATTTATATAATAGTAGTATAATAGGATTGATATATTTTAAAAGAAGTAAAGAAAATTTTAATTAATGTTATATTAATTTTATTACCTATTTTAAGACAACTATTCTAAAGTTTTTTCGATCGTTTGTGTTACTAGCTCGACCCAAAAAGGGAAAAGAGTTCATGAGGTGGAGTATATTCAGCTAATTGATCTCCTTTGACATTGTCATCAAAGACAATTAGCCACTTATATGCCAACCTCTTCCATAAATACCTGTACTACAACAATATATCATCGTACATATCTAAAACACAAAAAAGATCATCTAATATAATTCAAGTCAAGTAATGCATCAATGTTGGACATCACTCCATGTTTCCCACACTTCTGATGTTGTCTGTCACCATTTGTTCCCACTTGCTTCTTCCTTAAAGCACCCCTCCACCTTTTATTCAAGATGAATAATATGAAACAAATGTTCCATGCACTTTGTTTTATTTCTCAAGAACCTTAGTTCCAGTTTGTTTCTTCTTTTCCTTTAATCCAGTCAACAATAGCTTTATAATCAATGATCATTTTCAACTCTTCTTCTCCCGCGCCAAACTCCTCAAGTAAGAATTGTGTTGCTCCTTGCATACGTTTAAGTACCGTCGCACCTCTTGAATATTCAGATACAAGATTTTTCATATAACATTCCACTTGACTTGCATACTTTGTTACATATCCTCCAATTGCATACATGTTAGTATTGGACATATATTTTACACATTGCCACCATATCCATTTTCTCTCCACTTCTTTCTCAAATCTCATCAAGCTATCAATCTTAATCTTGTTTTCCTTCTTTTCCCATTGCACCACCATTTCCTGAACATGTTCCCATGCACTATTCCAAGATATTATTTTTTTTTTCAAATATCACTTCTACACCTTCATACAATCCATATAATACTAAAAAACTAAATTATCCATTCTTTTTTTTCTGTCTATCTACATTATGACACATCTAACATTCAAACTAAGTTTTTACCTCCCTACTACCTACCCAACCTATATTTCCCAACACAACGTTTGCCACCATATATTTAGAGTATACTTACAGTTCAAGAACAAATGGTTCACCGTCTCTAGTTTATCACTGCACATCACACACATTTCATCACTTTGATTTATGATACATCTCCTTAAGAGGACATCCTTTGTATTTAAGGCTCCTAAAATCACGAACCACAACAATATTTCTACTCTTGGTGGCACCACTTCTTGCCAAATATTGTCAAACACATGCTTCATTGTTAAACTCCTAAAAATTGCAGTCAATTTGAAGTGGTTGAGTGATAATCTTCTCATTCGGTGGGGTTTGATGGAAAACTATACTCCTAAAAGTAGCTTCTATATTCTCCTTTTTGCAGGTTACAATTAAGCCCTTTCTTATTTCTTATATATGATTGATATATGAATAAAAAATAGTGTTTGCATATTCAATTCTTTAGATAAATTACCTTGGTCTGGTGGGTTAATGCTAACGCTTTATATAGGGGATAGAACCATCAATCTTTATCTCCAACCCTCTAGATTTTCATAACGAAGTAGTTAGTCTTCATTATTTTTCATATTATAGTATTTGCTTCTTCATCTCATCCTACTAATAGTGGCTATCAAATTTTTAAACAGGTCTAACAATAGCCGACATATCATTTCTGCATATCTTTACACCTGAAAAACTGACAACACAGCTCTCCAAGCTGAATTTCTTAATATATGGTTTGTGGCCCAGAAATGCGCCTTATCCTTGTCCATTATCTTGTTCAAGCAATAAATTTCAAGCAAGCCTGTTGAATATATTAATTAGACTTTATCCATTTTCATTTATCTTGCTATTTAATAAATTAATTATTAATTATTTTTGTGATTTATTCTCATAGATAAAGAGCTTGACACCTTAATTAATGATTGATTGGCTAAATCTAATAGACGAAATACGCAATAGTTATTTTTTGTCAAAGTAATGGAAAAAGATATGGACCTTGTAATTTCACTAAGTTTAATCAAGTTCAATATTTTAAATTGGTCATTGCTATTAAAATACCCTTATGATGTTTTTTTTACATAATTATTATTGTTATTGTTGTTGTTATTGTTGTTGTTGTTGTTGTTGTTGTTGTTGTTGTGTAAAAAATAAGGTTCAATTATTGATTCCCTAGATATAAATAAATATTATTAACAACAGTAGCGAACTTTTAATTTGAATCAAATATTACATTTGCACAAAGAGAGGAGGCTTATTAATGAATTGGTGTTATTATAACATACAAGAATAACATATGATTTGTATATTTACTAATCAATTAATTCTTGTGGTGAAAGAGAAGAGGTTTTCTTTGTAAATCCATGTACCAAACTTACCTGCTTTGATACCAATATTGTGAACTACTTTGCTTGTGATGACATCAAAAGAAGCTAATTCATCGTTATAGCTTCTGATATAAAATATTACATCACATTTGTTGCCTATTTCCATTGGAAGATCAACTTTTAGAAAGGGTCCAATTGTGAAAAGCTTCACCCAAGATTCTTCCACACCAAATTCACCCAAAATGAATATTTCAATCCGACTATTCTCAGCAAAAGAGGATATTAGAGCAAGAGAGTCGTTGAGCACTACCAATGCTCCGGTAAGGAGGCGACCATAATTACTTTGCAGCCAAGCAATCGATGTAGTTTGAAATGTTTCAGTGCTGAGGTTAAATGACACAATTACCTCTTCTCCGTTGCGCCAACCCCTTTGCCAATACTCCCTACCCCTCCAGTGCCATACTCCATTCAAGTACCTTACAAAACCTTGATGTGAATATTGGTGTATTTCTAAGTCAAAAAGCTCAAGTTTCTTCCAACAATTACTTTTTAGACTATAAATTTGCCAAATTGATGAACCATAATCATCATAGTAAAATGTATGATGAACGTAATATACACATTGAATAACTTTGTAGTCATCATTGACATTATCATAACCAAATCCAACACTTACACACGGATTAAACATGTGCTCTACAGGAATAACACACGGAGGAATAATTTTACGCTCATCGGTTTTGGGGTTCCAAAGTCCAATTTTTACATCATAATCAGATTGTTCATAGTGGCATATGATACCATTAACACAGTCTGCAATAGTGCCGGGAATATACTCCTCAAACAGACTTGGCAAAATTAATGTAACCATATTTTCATACCTCTCTCCAGAAAGTAAATGCACATCATATTGATGATGGACGACGTGTTCTACACTTCCGTCATCGAAATTGTCTCCATCGCTTCCGTCATCGAAATTGTCTCCATCACTTCCGTCATTGAAATCGTCTCCATCATTTTCGTCATCGAAATTGTCTCCATCACTTCCGTCATTGAAATCGTCTCCATCATTTTCGTCATCATATTCACGAACGTGTCCATCACTTCTGTCATCATATTCTCTCCATAGAAGGAGAGACGATGAATAAGCAGTTTTAGATTTTAAATTTTCGTAGTACACGCTCTTGAAATTAGAATTCTCAAGTAAATTTAGCCAAGACTTCTGCACGCAACTAAATCGCTTCAAAGATTTAATAGATAATTTTGCTAGAATTCTCAATACAAGATCATTAGGAAGCTGATTGCAATGGTTGCCTATTTCCATTGAAGATGAAGATGGAAACAAATAGAGGATAGGGTCTTGCGCTTGTGCTGTGCCTCGCAAAATGTTATGAAAAATAAATTAGATTCCAACATTCAAGTTTAGAAAAATTTCAATGGTTTTACATTTTTGTCGATTTATTTGTTTCTTTCCTAATCAAGATCTCCAATAATATATAGGACTTTACATCAAACAAATCAAATTGATTGATTGTGAGCCGATAATATTAGGAAGACAAAAAAAATAACCAAAACTTCTCTTATTTAACATTTATTAATTATTACAATAATTAATAAATATTAAATAAAATAAATTATGATTATTTTAGCTAAATTTTTTTTTGTGACCAAACATTCTTGTTATTTTGATTATCAAACATTTTCTCTTATAGTTATTGGTAATGCTAGGGGAAAAAAATAAAACCTTGCTTTATTTAATATTTATTAAACCTTATTTAGTATTCATTAATTACTGCAATAATTAATGAATACTAAATAAAGTAAATTTCAACTAATTTTGGTTAAATTTTTTTTGTTACCAAATATTTTCGAATTGCAAACACCTGAATTTGCATTTGCAATCACAAACATAAATGTATAATTATTATTTATTACGCTTAGTTTATTCTTAAACAATACTAGATTCTACTAGTTTAAAAAGAAAGAAAGAAATAACCTAAGCTGAAAATAACTTTTTGTCATTAATGTTTTGCCTATACAAAATAGTAAAATAAATCGATCTTAAAAGAAATTTTAATTTATTATTATTTGTATTATTTGTGCTACGTTGTTGGAAAATAAAAAAAAGTTTTGGAGGTGAAATTAAATCGACATAAT
>NC_029789.2:144126499-144147437 GCF_000816755.2 Arachis ipaensis | reverse complement strand
TTGTCTAAACTAACTAATTTTAGTAAAAGATTAATTTTCACGGATTTCATGATCTATTAAAGTGAAAAAGTTTGAATAATAATAAAAATATTTGATATACAAACACTAATATTCAAATAATTGAGAAATCACTATTTATTCATAAGATTTAGGTTAACTTTAGTTATTATATAGTATGATAAACTTTTAACACATTAAATAAAATAAAAATAAAAGTTAGAACCAAAAAGAAAGAAAACTTCAAAATGTGCACTATTTTTTACTTATACAATGAATTGAAATACTAATCTAAAATATAAGTATATAACTAAATAATTTAACTTGCTAGAAATTTGGATTAATGCACAACATAAACTACCTGGTTTGTCGATTTTTAGCAAATTGATGGTGGTTCGATATCTAATAGTCTGGGAGTGAAACCTACTCCTCTTTTGTAGGTACCAATTTTTTATAAGTGCATCAAAGTGTCTTAAATTAGACGAGTATCGAAATAAAAAGTAAATTAAAATTTGTAAAAGAATGAAGGAAGTGAACAACAAAGCATTCGAAAAGTAAAGTGACTGAAATCGAAAAAAGTTGCATTGAAATTTAAACAAAGCAATAAAATGCCTTCGATTGAATCAAAGGACTTTTGACATGAAAATTAAAGGTGCTAGAATGTAAATCTGACAAGGAAATTAAATGGTGCTTGAAAGATAAATTGGACGGGAAAAGTAAAGTTTTACAGAAATTGTAAATGGAAAAATAAAGACAAGTGGAAGGAACACTATAGAAATTTCACTCGAAGCAGACTCAGAAAGTCGCTGAGATGTGAGTGTGCATGAGTAATTTCTAAAGTAAAATTCCAACCCTTATTTCTTAAAACTTCCTAATCTTTATAACCCACATCTGTAACCGACCCCAAATCACACGATATTGCCTTGTGTGCGGATTCTTAGGTAACCGTTCCTGCTCTTCTGCCTATAGACGTTGCCCATAAATTCCTCATTCAGAGAAAGCCTTCAACTTCTCAACTTAGCGTAACCGCTCAATTCTCTATTCGAGAAACTATTCGATTTCTTACTCAAATGCTTGCTCGACTATGCTAGGTCAATTCAATAAGGAATTCGAATCGAGTCCGTCTCGAGTAACTCTCGACTAATGCCTGCACGTGCGCCCTTTTCGACCTTTGTTCTCACCCTAACATCTCTTCAATATTTTGAATTAGATTATCCTAGTCGAAGATATTTTCCGACTAGCAAATTGTCCCCTAGGATTAATGTGTTTTCTTTCGAAATCACTTCTTGGAAAGTGAAACACTTAATCCTAATTCAAACATTAACCTCCTGAATCAGTAATAATTACCATTAAACTTTCCCATTAATACTGACCCCTAGGATTAATGTGTTTTCTTCATCTCATGCTGCTGCCCAAGACAATGGTAAAGGCCCCATGGTGGAACCACCAGCTCCTCCAGCTCTTCATGTGTTAAATCAAGTCAATGATGAAGTCATTGACGACCCACAGCTTCAAATCAATGATCCTAGAATCCTAATTCCTTTCACGATAGGTGGAGATGTCCATTGTATCATTGGACCTATCGAAAACCTAGAAAGAGCAAACAAAAAACTGCCTTTCTTCCCTAGTGCTCAAGGGAAAGATTTGTTGATCAACCAAAATCTCGATATCTCCTTTTTCATCAACCAGAAACCCTTCAGGAATAACCCAAAGATTAACCCTCAAGGGACTGACTTCACAGCCTGGTATAAACTTCTGGCTCCGACAAAAAGTGTCGCTTGTGGGGCTCTTGGGATCCAAGAACTTCTGAGACTCTCCCACTTCTCACCTTCAACTCTCCCTTGGATGATTGGAGCCGTAACCTTCTTTTGGAATAGGACTACCAACAATTTCCACCTTCCTTGTGGAATGATTGGTATGTCTCTTTTGGACGTAGCTGCTATTACAGGACTTCCAATCAGTCCTCCAGATTTCACTTCCGACATGTAACCCCGGCAACAATACAACATTGCCCCCATGACATCTTATAGTGACATCATTGCTCACCACATGGGTGTAGAGAACTCTGCCATTACGAATGACGAATGATAAACCCATATTTCATGATATATTTTGTGCTCAATTTAAGTGATTTATTCAACCCTTCACCCACTTATTCATGTGAAATTGCATGGTTTTACTTTCCCTTCCTTATTATGTGATATATGTGAAAAACATGTTTCCTATGCAGCTATGCTTTAAAAATAATTATTTTAATTACCTTTTATTACCATTCGATGCTGTGATTTGTGTGTTAAGTATTTTCAGATCTCCTAAGGCAGGAATGATTTAAAGGATGGAAAGGAAACATACAAAAATGGAAGGAAAGCACAAAATGGAGTTTTTGAAGAAACTGGCAGCGACGCGAACGCATAGACGACGCGGCCACATGCTTAGCGCGAAAAGGCAGTGACGCAAACGCGTGACTGACGCGGACGCGCGCCTTGAGCAGAACGCAGATGACGCGTACACGTGACCGAAGCGAACGCGTGACAAGGAAAACTCCCAGATGACGCGACCGCGTGACCTACGCGGACGCGTGACAGACGCCACGCACCAGAAACTGCAGAAAACGCCCACGGCGATTTTTGAAACCCTTTTTGGCCTAGATCCAAGTACATAAAGCACAGATTAGAGGTTATAAAGTGGGGGAATGCATCCATTCAAGAGGAGGTCGATTATTATTCACTTTTCACAATTTAAATGTAGTTTTTAGAGAGAGAGGTTCTCTCCTCTCGCTTAGATTTTAGGATTAGGATTCCTCTTAAAGGATTTAGGATTTCAACTCTTCATCAGGTTCAATATTTCTTTTACTTTATATTTCTCTTTTACTTTCAGATACTTTAATGCTCTCATTTAATTACTTGTGTTGCCAAATTGGCTTATGAACTCTCTATGTTAGGATTGAATTATTTGTTTAATATGATTTGAGGTATTTCAGATTTGACTTTGGTTTGCTTTATTTATATGGATGCTTTTAATTTAATTTAGATATTTTCTTCCTTTTGACTTTGGTTAAGTAATTGGTAATACTTGAGTTGTCAAACTCAGCAGTGGTTAAAATTGGCTGATTACTAATTGATCTAGATCGCTCTAAAGCTAGTCTTCCCACAGGGATTGATTAGGACTTGAGGATCAAACTAATTAGTCCACTTGACTTGACTAAATGGGATTAAAACCCAATTCTCATCACACCTGATAAGGATAACTAGGATAGAAATTCCAATTCTTATACCTGGCCAAGAGATTTTATTATTAATTTATTTTTCATGTCATTTAAATTACCTGTTCCTTATTTTAAAAACCCCCAATTTACAAGACTCATAACCAATAATAAGAACACCTCCCTACAATTCCTTGAGAAGACGATCCGAGGTTTAAATACTTCGGTTATCAATTTATTTAGGGGGTTTGTTACTTGTGACAACCAAAACATTTGTACGAAAGGATTTTCTGTTGGTTTAGAAGCTATACTACCAACGCGATTTTATTTTTATAAAAATTCTAAACTAGCTAGAATCTTATTCGTCAACGAACATGTAGCCTTTCTGTACTACTGACTAAATGCAATTATTTTTTGTTCCCGAAGTGTCCATATGTCAAAGTTTTTTCTTCCTCTAGCTGCTCTGCTTCATGAAGGAAATAATCTCAATTTGGCCAAGCTTCTTCTAGGGCATATTTTTGAAGAGCTTGGCCAGTTTGTAAATTGTCTTCGAAACAATTATTTAATCAGCACAGGCGGCCATCTCTGGCTTCTCCAACTATGGATTTTTGACAAATATATGATAAAGCCTGGGGGGTGGTACTACTGATAAACAGCACATCGAAGGCTTCCGATTAGCTTATTTTAAGCCAAATTTTCCAGACACACAATCGGATGAAGACCAATTTTGGACTATTTTCTCCTTCTTCCATACTTGTAAAGACTTTTACAATGAAAAGCTCAATTTTGCCCCTTTTTTACGTCAAAATTGTGGTCCTGCGTGGCTTGAACGCTTACTGTTTCAAAATGATGCTGAAGAAAATGAACTTGCAAATTGAAGTTGGGCAAATTTGCTGGCTGTTCAAGTAATTCCCACAGGGCTACCCCAGCACAAAAAAGAAAGGTTTAAAGTGACTCTGTACGCTCCTCATTTCACAGCCAGACAATTGGGCTTTTCACAAGCCATCCCAATTTTAATCCCTCGAAACAATAAGCCATTTTGCCATATGACTCAGACTTCACAACAGAGAGAGTTTTTTAACTACCTCGTTTATGACCGAAGTTCATATATCACCAAATCTTGCTTCGAATGGTGGACTGTTTACTACTCTAGGTACAATCGTGCCTTAGAAGAAATCAAGCATTTTGTTGTTCGAACAGCCCCTGTTGCTGAGGGTTCTCCTAAAAGAACTCAAAAAAAGAAAATCTGACACCACAGCCTCTGCTCGACAACCGCAACGAAAGAGTCGAAGGACTCCCACAAGAACTTCCAGAAGGGTAAATCACATTTACTGCATAACTCCTAATTTCAATCTTTCATCAGTTACAGTTGCAACCATCGAGTGAGAGCTCTGATGAAAATGAGCAATCTATTCGGAACATCCTTGCTGCTTCCTCATAATCAGAGGATACAGCTGATTCAGATCCGGGTCCTCAATTAATTCGAAGGACAAGATCCATTCCGGTAACATTATATCATTTCTACAAATATTTCAGTTAAGTTAGAATAAATCTTAACTTATAACTGTGTACCTTGCATGTCAGCCTACTACTGCTGCTCAATCAATCACCTCACCATTGACACTTGATCAGCCACCTCAACAACAACAACAAGACACAAGACAATCCACATCTCGCTCATCAATCAAGGTTACAGGATCTGTTCATCCTCTCCAAATCGCGTTTCCACATTCCACTGGGACACAAGTGGTTGATTTAACGACAGAGCATACCTAATACTCACCAACGCGAACTTTGAGTGCTGAATATACCTCTCCAATCATTCATTCTGCACCTTCATTCGAATTTCAAGCGGCCCTCAATTTTGACTCCCTATCTCGAGTTGCTGAGACTACTGGGCCTGATTCGGATTCTCCATCGAGATTCCAAGAAACATTTCCTTCTCCTCAAAGAGCCTCCAGTCCTTCCCCAACAAGCTGAATTTTAAACTCTCCCTAGTCAAGGATATGGAAATCTGTGTGTTTCTACCGAACCTACAAGCACCACCTTGGCCAACCTGGTTTCCCTCCTAAACCAAGCTATCGAAGAAGACAAAGTGCTTGTTCCTGCCCTTATACTCCTTGATCCTTCTACATCTGGTCCTACATTCGAGCTGAATGTCAACGCTCGAGAACAACATCTATCACTCCTCAAACTCTTGGACCATTCACCTACTGACTGGATTAATGATGCAGCCCTCAACAGGCTTTCGTCCGATCTTTTAAACTCTGCTTTTGAACTTCCAGCTCCTACTCCACATTCCACCATAGTCCATCAATTCAAACAAATTGCCAACAACAGCGTAGCTACCTAGAACAAGCTTCAAGAAATTGAAAACGAAGAAGCTTAGATCAAAACTGCGATAGAAGGCCATACTGCAACCCTTCAACCAATCAAAGCTTCCTGTGAAGAATTCGATTTGAGAATCTCTTAGGCTATTTCTGTTCAAGCTCATTATGATAGGGAAGAGATAAAACTTGAAGCAGAATTGGCCCAGATAATGAAAATCTTGCCAAATTTCGCAAGAGAAGAGCTGATATAGCCACACCTTTGGCCACTGCCCAGCGAGAACAACAACAACTCATCCAAGAAATTGTTTCTATTGAGACCAAACAAGAATAATGTGGGAGACAACTTGAAAAGGCCCAATACGAAAAATTTAGGCATGCTGAGGCGCTTTCAGTTCTGAACAATGAAAGGGTAAAGCTACGCTCGGACTTGGCAAAACTCATGGAGCCTCATATTTCTTCTCCTTAGACTTTGGTATTTGTAATGGTTTCCCTTTCTTTCGGACTTATGCATTTTGATTTTAATTCAACAAACAATGATATTGCTTTAAGTACTTACCATTAATCGAGTTGATTATATTTCCTAATAAAATATCCTTGATTTGATATGCATTCCGCGAATACAATCCTATCACTTGGAAAGGGCCTTCCCAAGTTTGGGATCATTTACCAAGAATTCTCGATTTCTTTTCCATTGGCAAAATAACTTTCAAAACCAGCTCACCTATACTGAAACACTTCTCCTTTATTCGACAATTGTAATTTCGAGCAACACTTTCTTTTTGTCGAATCATATTCTCAAGTGCCAATCTTCATTCTGAATCTAATTCATTCAACTCATCAAACATTGTATTCCAGTAATCATCGACTGGAAAATTGTTCTGCTTTGACACTCTCAAAGTATTCAGATTAATTTCTAATGGAAGCACAGCATCATGACCACACACCAATTTATAAGGCGACGTACCTGTTGACCCTCTTGGTAAATTCCGATAAGCCCATAGTAATTGACTTAACGTTTCATGCCAAGTTCGAGGTCTATTTTCGATTTTTTTTTAATCAAATCTATCAGAATTTTATTTGCTGCCTCAACTTGCCCATTAGCCTATGCATAATAAGGGGTTGAGGTAACCATATTGATATTCCTCGATGCTGTAAACTTTTTAATTTGCTGACCAGTAAACATAGTCCCTTGATCAGTGCTCAATGTTTGAGGGATCCCAAATCGATGGATTATATGTTCCTCAATAAAGTCTATAATTTCATCTTGACCAACTTTTATTAGAGGAACTGCTTTAACCCACTTTGTGAAATAATCTATTGCAACCAAGATAAATTTATGATGTTTCGATGAAGGAGGGTGAATCAAACCAATTAGATCCAAAGCCCAACCTCTAAATGGCCATGGCTTTATGATCGAATGCAACTTAGATGCTGGGATCTGTTGTATCTAGGGGTGTGCATGGTTCAGTTTTTCCATAAACTGAACTGAAATTGCACTAAACCATTTTAAATGGTTTAGAAACTGAACCACACTGCTTTGTCACATAAGAAACTGGTTTTAAACCAATTTACAATACAGTGCATCAGTTTAAACCAGCTTATAAAAATAAAATCATTTTTAATTAAAAAAACCAATTTAAACTGGTTCATAAGCTAAAACTAGTATTAATATATAAAACAATAGTTTTTACATTCTCTCCCCTCCCCCTCCCCCTTTCCCTATTCCTCTATCACTTCTCTCATTCTCTCTCCCTCCTTTCTCTCTCTCACTCTCCTTTTCCTCTTTCTCCCCCTCCCCTCTCTTCGTCTTCTTCTCTCTCCCCCTCTCTCCCCTTCCCCTTTATTTCTCTCTCCCTTCTCTCTCTATCCTTCTCTCCCTCTCTCTCCCCATGCTCTCTCTCTATTCTCTCTCTCTCCTTCCCCTCTTTCTCTCTCTCTCTCTTTATCTCTCTCTCTCCTTCTCTATATCTGTCTTTTTCTCCTTCTCTCCCTCTCTCTCCCCCTCCTCTCTCTTCCTCTCTCTCTCTTCCTCTCTCTCTTTACCTTCTTTCTTCTTCTCCCTTCTCTTTTTTCCTCTCTCTCCTCATCTCTTTCTTTCTCTCTCTTCCTCCCTCTTCTTTATTTCCTCATCTCTCCCCTTCCTCTCTCCCTCCTCTTCTCCCAAAGTCTTTGCTTCTACTTTAAATCCCTTTATTCCCAAAACTTTTGTCATATATACCATCGCCACACTCTATCACAAACACAACTACACTCTCCCACCTTTCTCTCCTCCTCCCCTTCTCTCTCTCCTTCCCCTCTCTCTCCTCCTCTATCTCTTCCTCTCTCTCTCTTTCCTCTCTCTCCTCTCCTTTTCTCTTGCTTTAGAGTGAAGAGGGGGAAAGAGAGAAAGAGAGGAGGAGATAGAGGAGAAGGAGAGAGATGAAAAGAAAGGAGAGAGAAAAAAAAGAGGAGAGATGAGGAGAGAGGGGAAAAGAGAAGATGGAGAGAGGGGAGGGAAGAGAGAAAGAACTAAAGGGGAGAGAGAGGAGGAAAGAGAGAAAGAAGGAAAGGGGAGAGAGAAGAGCAGGAGAGAGAAAGAGAAAAAAGAAAAAAATGAGAGAGAGAGGAGGGAGAGGGAGAGAGACAGAGAGAGAGAGAAGGGAAAAGAGAGAGATATATGGGGGAGAGAGGGAAAAGAGGGAGAGAGAGAGAGAGAGAGAGAGAGAGGAGGGAGAAAAAGAGGGGTAGCAGAGAGAAAGAGAGAGAGAGAAAGGATGGAAGGGAGGGAGAGAGAGAGAGAGAAAGGATGAGGGAGAGAGAGTGGGAGAGAGAGAAAGGGAAAGGAGAGAGAGAAGGGGTAGAGGAGATAGAGAGGAAAAAGAGTGAGAGAGAAGAGAGAGAGAGAGAGAGAAAAAAGAGAGACAGAGAGAGAGAGAGAAAAGAAGAGAAAATGGAAGGAAGGGAGAGAGAAAGAGAGGGAGATAGGAGAGAGAGGGGGAAAGGAAAGAAAGAATGAGGAGAGAGATAAGGAAATGGGAGAGAAAGAGGGGGGAAAGGAGAGAGAAGGAAGGAGAGAAAACGGAGAGAGAGAAGGGGAGAGGAAAGGGAGAGAGGGAGAGGAGGGGGAGAAAGAGGGGAAGGAGAGAGAAATGAGGGAGACAAAATGGGGGGAGAAAGAGGAAAATGAGAGAAAGGGGGGAAAGAGAGAGAGAGAGAGAAAGGAAGGGGGAGAGAGAGAGAGAGAAAGAGTATGAAAAAATTAATTTTTGAGTTTGAATAAAACCAGTTTTAATTTAGTTTAAAACTAAACTGAACCATAAAAACTGATTTTTTAATAAACTGGTTTTTATAAAAACCATAGTTTCAGTTCAATTTTTTATTTGAAAAAAAATGGTTTATTTAAAATAGTTTCAGTTCAGTTTCAATTCAGTTCAGTGAAACCAGTTTTTTTGCACACCCCTAGTTGTATCGAACCATGCTTTTGACACTCCTGACACGCCTTTGCATATTTGATACAATGTTTGATCATAGTCGGCCAATACACATGATTACGATATAACTCCCATTTCATCTTCTTCCCAACTTGATGGGCACCACATATCTCTTTATGGACTTCACCCAAAGCAATATTTTTATCGTCTCAGCCTAAACTTCCATCAATTCCTCTCTTATACAACTCGTCAGCCATTAAGACAAAATTTATTGCTCGCAATTTTACATTTCTATCGACTAGAATACTAGGATTCTTTAAATACTCAGCAATAGGCTTTCTCCAATCATCATCTTCCCATTCATCTATACACAAAGCCTCCCTTTCATCTGCGGCGACCAAAATTTGATGGATAGTAGCTAATTTTCTCAAAGTTTTTGGGCCGACTTTATATCTCAAAGTAATTTGGGCTAACTCATTAGCAATCTCATTATGAATCCTTGGAATGTGAACCAAAGACACTTTTCAAAAGGAAGTTAACAATTCCCAAGCCGTTGTTAAATATTTTTGCATCTTCTCATTATTGCATTTAAACTCCTTCGATAACTGCTTTAAAACTAACTGAGAATCGCCTAGGATTTGGACTTACAAATCCTCTTTTTTGATCAATATTTCAAGACCCAAAATTAAAGCTTCTTACTCTGCCATATTATTTGAGCAAGGATACTTCAGCTCGAACAGAAACTCTGATGGAACCCCTTCTGGTGAGATAATAAGAATTCTAACCCCTGCACCATCCTTGTGCTTTTATCCATTAACATATAACTTCCAATAATCGACTTCAATGTCGATTACATTTGCCCCCTAGTCATTCAGATGATTCGAATTATCGACGAGAAAATCTGTAATGACCTTACCTTTTACAGCTTTGGCCGGGACATACTGTAAATCGAATTCTGTCAAAACTAGCATCCATTTCCCTAAACGACCTCGTAACATTGGGAAACTTAACATATATTTGATGAGATCGATTTGTGCTACAAATTTTACTGATTTGGCAACCATATAACACTTTAACTTCATACAAGCATAGCACAAGGATAAACACAACTTCTCTATTGGAGAATACCTCGTTTCAATATCAGTCAGCACTCGACTAAGGTAATAAACTGCTCGTTCATTTCCTTTCTCATCATCTTGGGCTAGCATACACCCAATGGTGTTTACAGATGCTGCAATATACAATTTTAAAGGCTCATGTGGACGAATATTTGCCATAATCAGAGCTTTGGACAAATAAGCTTTTATGGAATCAAATGCCTGTTGATGCTCATTTGTCCATTCGAACTGTGAATCATTCTTTAGTTTTACTAAAGGTGCAAACACTCGAGTTCGATCAGAAAGATTCAAGATGAACCTTCGGAGATAATTTACCTTTCCCAGAAAGGTTGCACTTCTTTTTTCGATTTAAGCGCAGACAATGCTAATATTGCATCGGCCTTGCTCTTGTTGATTGCAATTCCTTTTTTATGAACAACGAAACCTAGGAAATTCCTAGCCGATACACCAAAGGCACATTTTAAAGGGTTCATCTTTAATCCTTTTTTCATCATGGTGACAAATGCTTTTCTTAAGTGATCAATGTGCTGATTCACCAAAATCGATTTGACCATAACGTCATAGATATATACCTCCATAAATCTCCCAATATACTCATGAAATATAGCATTCATTGCTCGCTAGTAAGTTGCACCTGCATTTTTCAAACCAAAAGGCATAACCACCCATTCATACGTGCCTAATGCCCCTGGACAACGGAAGGCAGTTTTGGACACATCATCTTCTGCAATGAAGATTTGGTTATATCCCGAATAACCGTCCATAAAACTCAGAATTTCATTCCCTGCCACAGAATCAATTAACATGTCTGCAATTGGCATAAAATACTCATCCTTTAGAGTAGCAATGTTCAAATCTCGAAAATTGATGCATACCCTTAGTTTTCCATTTTTCTTCATTATAGGCACAATATTCAAAACCCATTCAACATAACGTGTGATTCGAATAAACTTTGCTTTAATCAAACGTTCTATTTCTTCCTTAATCTTTTGATTGATTTCTGGAACAAAACGACGTGGAGTTTACTTCACAGGTCGAGCATTTGGTTTTAATACTAATCGATATTCTACAACAAAACGATCGAGACCAGGTATCTCATGATAATCCCAAGCAAAACAATCTTTAAATTCATGTAAAAGATGGAAAAGTTCAGTTCGAAAAGGATCTACTAATTTTTTACAAATATAAGTAATTCGAACATCATCAAGAGTCCCTAAATTAATCTCTTCCAAGGGATCTTGAGATTCAAACCCTTTGAAATATTCCTCATCTTTTACTGAATGTTTTTCAAAACCCAAAGGTTCTAAATTATAGATGCAATCAAAAGAAAGATCAATAGATTCATTATAAACAGAACAAATTCTATCTTTTGCTAGATTAACAACAGCTTTATTTTCAACACAATGGAGTTCTGCTATCAAATCAGCATTTAGCCCAATAACATCATTTGTATTAAATGAAGAAAAACCTAAACCATGACTAAACTCGACCGAAGACATCGAGTTGTTACAACAAATAGAAAAGCTTGCATCCCTAAATGATTCCACTTCATCAGAGGAACCACCTTTATTTTCTACAAAAGAAAAATTATTTAAATAATTACTTAAAGTTACCAGGTAATCTGACACCTCTTGAGTACGCTCCATCACACAATGCCTCAGATTCCTTATGACGAGCAATCCCAGCCAATTGGGGTCATATTCAACTGAGGATGTCGCAGCTTCACTGTTAAACCTTCTGAAGACAAGTAACAGCCTTCGTAATTATAAGAATTTAATGCCCTGTCAACATTCAAGGGCTTCAGTTTCGGGCTATATACTCTGAAATCAACATGTAGCTGTTCGACATAAAGATTCGAATCTGTCTTAACAATTTCAGGCTTGCCATCCTCAGTCCAAAGAAGGACACTTTGATGCACAGTAGATGGTACAGCTCCAACCCCGTGAATCCAATCTGGCCCCAACAAAGCATTGTAACTCGCCTTCGATGGCACCACCACGAACACAGTGTTCCATTCAGAAGATCCCACCTTCACCCCCAAAGTAACAAGACCTTTTGTTGGGGTCGAAGAGCCACTAAAATTTGTCACAACAATATTAGTGGGAATCAGGTCATCAGGATGCTTTCCTACCTTTATCAGCATCCTCTCTGGCAAGAGACTTATTATTGCTCCACCATCAATCAATACCTTGTTTACTTTAATCCCACTTAAATTAGTGGTGATATGGAATGGCCAAAGATGAGACTTTTGCTTCTGAGTAGGCCTCAGGAAATATCCAAGTTCGTCTTCATACCGGATGAAGGAAAAAGCCTCTTCAACATCCATATCAAAGTCCTCTTCTAGATCACCTTCATACTCTCCCAAGTATTCAGTTGGAATGATCGAAATAGTTCTGATCATCTCATCATCTCCTTCCTTGAAGAACTCTTCATATAAATCAACCTCCTTACCTTTATCAACTCCAGGAGAATGGGCTATTGCCTTACCTTTCTCCACCTTTGTAGGAGATGGAATCCCCTTCGGGCACGTCTCTCCATCAAAAGGAAAGACAATTCGGGAATGCACCGAAGGCGTTATCCCCTTGCTTCTGTCTGTTTGAAGCTTCTTGTTTTGATTAAGATTCCTTCTACCTCTACCCCTTGGGTACCCTCTGTCTCGACCACGGAGATAGGGATATTGGTTTCGTGGAGGTCCTCGATGTCCCCACTGTGGGTTCCGTCGATACAGAGCATCTCGATTCTGGAATTCCTGACAATTCCGAATCCATTGGACACCTATAGCCTGAGACCGGCTCAAAGGTGTAACCACATTTTGTTGAGGGGCTTTAGAACTTTGTACCTCCATACGCCAAATTGGCTGCCTCTGACGAGCTTGCTCCTCTCTATGAGCTAACTCCTTCTTTATCCTCTCTTTCTCAAAAATTACTGCAGCTTCAGCATCGAATACAGCATTACACCGTGGACATAAAGACACGTCCTGATCTTTAATCTTTTGATGTACCAAAAAATCTAGCAGGCCATCTCCTGCTCGAGGATACACTGATCGAACTTGTGACTCGAAATCATCCAGAGCCACATCAAAGTCATAAGACATACCAACCATATTCACTCCAAAATATAGTTCAGTAAAACTAGCTTTGGCATCAAAAGGATCAGTATCCACTTTCATTTCTTTCTTCCCATCGTCGAACTTCAATCGTCCTTCCATTATAGCCCCCTAAATTAAGTCCCTGAAACGAACACAGCTATTAGTTGAATGACTGGTTGCTTGGTAAAATTTACAATAAGGTTTCCCTTTTAAATCTTTCACCGAAAGTAAAGTCCTACCCTCAGGCAGAATTAATTGTTTATCTTTAAGCAACACATCAAAAATCTGATCATATTTCGAAATATCAAAACTATATTTTTCCCACTCTTTAGTTTTGAATCATTTGACTTCTCATTACTAGGGAGTTTTTTTAGTAAGGAACAAACATATGGAGGAACCTTCTTAAGTTCAGCCAAATCGACCTCTGGCTCAAGGTCGAACTCCTCCTCTGATGAATCCATGGTCACATAAGCAACCTTCTCCTTTTGAGTAAAAGATCTACTCTTTAACTTTTGTTCATTCCTATATTTCTCCTTTTCTTTCTTTATTAATTTGACCTGACGAACCCTTTCAGCCAAATGGACCAAGTCAGGGATATGGACATTTAGCAATTTTCGACGCATATAAAATCCTAGCCCCATAACTGCTATTTTCACCATTTCACTCTCAGGCAACGACATATAGCACCCACTTCTAGCATTCTTGAAATGTATCATTTAATCATCAATGGTTTCACCATCCTCACGTTTCAAAGCAACTAGATCGGTAACTGCTACATTCAATTACCCTCGATAAAACTAAGCGTGAAAAGCAGTTTCCAACTGATTCCATGTCGTTATCAAATTCAGTCTGAGATTCGAAAACCAAGTAAACGCATTCTTCGTTAATGAAGAAGGAAAAACTTCATTTTCAAATTCTCATCATTAGCTAAATTTCCAATCTCGAATAAATATCGAGCAACATGTTTAGTAGTTGATTCTCCAACCTCCCCTGCAAATTTTATGATTATCTTTGGATTTTTCACCCCTCTTAGCACTTCATCCATTTGAACAACTTGAGGAAAAGCAGACACAAAATGGGATCCATTCATAAAACCAACATTCAGACCAACTCAATTGAGCACTTCCTCCACAATTCTTGTGACTTGATAACGTTCACCACCATGATTAACACGTAAATCTGGCTAGAACCTCATCTGCATCTTGACCACGGAGAATTATCCGAGGATTTTTTCTATTTAAAATATTGTTTTCATTTTGAAACACATTTTCAAATCCCTCGTTATTCTCCCTGGCATCATGCCTTTCACCTTCCTCATAATCAATGATTCGAACAATTCGTTCGACTTGTCTAGCAAGGCGTTCGAATTTCGATTCGTGATCAGTCATTATAGGGTCTAGAATTGTGGTCATTTGTTGAGTCAACAAATTGACTAAGTCATGATAACTTTCCTCTACTTGTTATCGATATACTGCCATAGAATTAGCAGCATTCGAAGTAGAGTCCACATTATAGTCACGAGAGTACTCGAAATGTTGTTGTGGGTTTTGAGCATTATTCCCTCTATTTACACTCCCAAATTGAACAGGAGGAATAAAACTACTCATCGGTGGAGTATAACCGGGAGGAAGGCCATAAGGGGGCCAACCAGTAATTATTGGAGGCTAGATTGGTGGTAAAGCACCACGCGGAGGAATACTACGTCCCATAGCTCCAGTTTGTACGGTAGTAACCGCTATACTTTCACTTCCAATTACACCTTCCGAACGTGAAGTCATGTCCGCAGATTGCACCATTACTGGTATGCTGTCATTGGTGGACGAACCACCATTCACATTTGACAATTCATCAGTCATGTGAATGATCTTTCCACTTCTCAATCGCATACACCAAATGATACCAAAAACTATTTGACACGCTTCAATTTAAAACTGTTCCACTGGGTGTGCCAATTTGTTTTGTCGATTTTTAGCAAATCGATGGTGGTTCGATATCTAATAGTCTGGGAGCGAAACTTACTCCTCTTTTGCAGGTACCAGTTTTTTATACATGCATCAAAGTGTCTTAAATTAGACGAGTATCAAAATAAAAAGTAAATTAAAATTTGTAAAAGAATGAAGGAAGTGAACAACAAAGCATTCGAAAAGTAAATTGACTGAAATCGAAAAAAGGTTGCATTAAAATTAAAAAAAAAAAGTAGTAAAATACCTTCGATTGGATCAAAGGACTTTTGACATGAAAATTAAAGGTGCTGGAATGTAAATATGGCAAGGAAATTAAATGGTGCTTGAAAGATAAATTGGATGGAAAAAGTAAAGTTTTACAGAAATTATAAATGGAAAAATAAAGACAAGTGGAAGGAACCCTACAGAAATTTGACTCGAAGCAAACTCAGAAAGTCGCTTGGATGTGAGTGTGCGTGAGTAATTTCTGAAGTAAAATTCCAACTCTTATTTCTTAAAACTTCCTAATATTTATAACCCACATCTCTAACCGGCCCCTAATCACACAATACTGCCTTGTGTGCAGATTCTTAGGTAACCGTTCCCGCTCTTCTGCCTATAGACGTTGCCCATAAATTTCTCATTCGGAGAAAGCTTTCAACTTTTCAACTTAGCATAACCGCTCGATTCTCTATTCGAGCAACTATTTGATTTCTTACTCAAATGCTTGCTTGACTATGCTAGGTCAATTTAATAAGGAATTCGAATCGCGAGTTCGTGTCGAGTAACTCTCGATTAGTGCCTGCACGTGCGCCCTTTTTGACCTTTGTTCTCACTCTAACATCTCTTCAATATCTCGAATTAGCTTATCCTAGTGGAAGACATTTTCCGACTAATACTACCTTTTTATATCACTAATTCTTCTCAAAATATCTATATAAACAATAATCTCTCTCTCACCCAAGCATACATATAAATATGAGCGGAGAAGCTCCATTTACACCTCTGTTTTAATAAAAAAGAAATCATTTTTTCTATTGATTATATTTGTATATATTTTAGATTCTTTAGTTGTTGTTGGTTGTATATGTCAATCATTTTTTGTAATTTTTTGTACTTGTATATATGTGTTAACAAGAAAATTTGATTAATTTTTGTGAAGGATGATTTTTTACTATGTTGTTGTTGTGTTGCATATTCTTTTGCCAGAATTCAACGGGTCAATAATAAATAGGGAAGAATAATTTCTTTGGATGGGTAATAAATTTAGAAGGAGTCAAGTGTAGTGCAGGAGGATATTTTTGGAGAAGACGAGGGATTAAGAAAGATGACAGTATTTTTGTCCCAAAATTTTTTGAACGCAAAAAAAATTTTAAGAATAATTTTAATTTTTGGATAAAATTTTAGAGACTAAAATTATACTTCATTTGTTAACTTGTCATGTTTATGGACTTGATAACTTATCTTATTCATCAGTTCAATATGTTGTAAGTTACAAACTTTAATTTGTATGAGTTGTAAGTAAAGTTAAAATACTTGACTATGAATCATCATCTTTGACCGTGTAATAAGTTTTTCAAAATTTTCATCTTTCAATTTAAATTGATTTTAAGGATAAAAGTCAAATTAGTCCCTAAAAAATAAGGCATTTTTTAAATTGTTCTTAAAATATTTTTTTTAATTAAATTAGTCTTTTAAAGATTAAAAATTAATCATATCTGTCGTTCAGTTACTCCATTCACAATTTTTTTTAATGGTTGATGATATAAAATGTTAACTGATAAAATATATGACACATAACATGTTCAATTAAACATTGAATAAATATGTTTATGAAAATCTATCAATTTAGTCACTAAATCATATTAGAAATATAATTTTTGTAATTGGAAAAAATAATTAAATTAATAAATTTTCATAAACATATTTGGTCAATATCAATTAGACAGTATTATATATGTTATCAATTAACGTTTTACAACATCAATTTTTGAAGAAAATTGTTAATGGAATGACTGAAAGACAAATATGATTAATTCGTAATATTTGAAGAATTAATTTAATTAAAAAAATTTTTTAAAAATAAATTTAAAAAATATCTTATCTTTTAAGGACTAATTTAACTACTAACCCTTGATTTTAAATTAATCACAATATATATAATTGTGATTCTTTCTTGAAGCATCCTGTTTTCTCCTAAACCAAATTACTTAATCATCAAAATTTATTTTACTTTCTCACATTTTCGTTAAAAACGAAAACAAATCTTAGAAAGGCATATTGTATCCAAATCAAGTGCATCTAAACAACAACAACAACAACAACAACAACAACAACAACAACAACAACAACAACAATAATAATAATAATAATAATAATAATAACCTTAATTAAGAGACGAACATAACTTACATTTTCCCCTTACACTTCCTATTATTATTGACTACTTAATTTCCTCTGTTTTCTTTCTTCTTTGAAGATGGAAACATTGAAAGTTGCCAAAAAAATTTTGAGTACTTGGAATCCTGTTTAGTTTTTGTCTTTTATGAATTCAATATCTTAGTTGGGAGTGAGGATATACATCTTACAAACATGTGAATCTAATTCAGCAGAAATTTCTCCTGAAACTGATGATGTTGTTGAATGCTGCCAAAAAAACAAAAAAATACAAATATATAATCAAAACAATTATGTATCAAAATGTTCTACATTATTGTTGTATGGCCATTTGTTAGTTCAGAGACTGGTACTAAAATTTCTGTCTCTGTCTCTAAAATTTCAGTATTTCAGTACCTCCAAAAAATAGGGACACAAGTGACTGAAATTTTTAGAGATGGAGACTGAAACTTTAATAACATTTTATACCTAAAATACTTTCATTTCAATTAATTAATTCCAATTTTACCCTTTGTGTAAATTAAATTAGAGTTTTATTCTTGTTTCAATTCCTGTCTCTCATTTTGCACCAAACAGAATACTGAGATTTATTTCAATCCCTGTCTCTTAGTCTCTGTCTCTCAGTTTCAGTCTTTTCATCTTTGTCTCTCCACCAAACACTACCTAGGGATTAATTTTTTTTAAATTTATTTTATCAGCAACTAATTTCTCTAATATTATAAAAAGAAATCTAACCTCCCATAAATCTCTTGCATGAACTGAAGTTGCAGATTTTAGGCCTAAATCAGACCATGAAGCTGTTACTTTTGCTTTTGATGAGCTTCGATTCCATAAGATCACTGCCACCTTGTTTCCACTAAGAGGACCTGCCCAAACCTACAACAATTTTCTCTTCTAATAAGGTACTATCATAATTTTGCAATTTCACCTAGAATAATTTTGATGCAATTAATTTAGTATACAGAAATATTGTACAAATAAAATATTTTTGTTATTGACGTCATTACAAAAACAATATAGCAAGTACATAAATAAAGGCTAATTTTTTTTATATGGAAAAAATATTAGTATGTTTGTTAAAAATGAGGTTATTTTGTGTAATTACAGGTGAGTGAATTTTGCAGATAAAAAGTCAACACGCAAGGTGCGTATTGAACACATGTCATCATCTTGTCAACACGCAAGATGCATGTTGAACACTTTTTTTATACATCTACAATCCCAAAAGCTTAAACTGATAAAAAAAATAATACTAATGGTTATATCTCTAATACTGAATTGAACATCTCTAAATCCTCATTATACACATTATACAAATATTCCATTAGCTCTCTATACTACCTCTACTGTAATACACTTCAAATATCCATCTTCAACCCTCTTCATCTCTATATTAAAATAATTTCTATTAAATAAAATACAAAATAATAAATTTTAATAATTTTTATTAAGAAAAAAAAATCAAATTCCTTTTTATTAAAAATTGAAAGAATAAATTAAGACTTTTATTATTTTTAATAACAAATATACTGTAGTAACTAGGGCTAGAAGTGAGTCAAGCCAACTCATGAGCTAGCTCGAGCTCGACTCGTTAATAGTTCGATAAGCTAAACTCATGAGCTAGTGAGCCAAACTTGAGCTTGGAATTAAGCTCATAAATTAAATGAGTCAAGCTTGAGTTTGGATAAGCTTAGTTCATTAGCTCATGAGCTGACTCGATTATATATATATATATAATTATAATTATTAATACACATATCCTATATGCATTTAATCTATACTTTAAATATTATATATATTAATGATCTTAATTATTTAAAATTTTATATTTATTTTTTACATATAATTTTAATGTAGGACATAAATAAAAATTTATAATTTATTGATAGATAACAATATATAAAATTGATCTTTTAAAATATATAAGTTATAATTTATTGATATAGAATTATAGATTATGTATTTATGTTTCTATTATTTGAGCCAGCTCGTGAGTTCGAGCCAACTCGTGAGCTTTCAATGAGTCGAACTTGAGATTTAAGAAATATGCTCGATTATTAATGAGGCGAGCTGTGAGCTAAGCTCAATTTTTGTGAGCCGAGCTTGGGCTTGGTCTAGCTCAACTCAGTTCAGCTCACTTCCGGCCCTAATAACAACGAATAATAATAAAGATAGATAATTACCATTCCATCCTCCAGGTCCAGCATGAGAAGCCCATTTGTCATTTTGATCTGCAAGAGATGTCATGCTGCACAATGTTGAAAAACAAATTCCAACAAGGGAATTAAATTTCTCATAAACCACATTATTATTATTATTATTATTATTATTATTATTATTATTATTATTATTATTATTGATAGTCACCTGTCCCAGTTATCTTTAATGTCTCCAGTTGTTCTCCAACTATTTCCAACACCTGGGGCCCAAATTGCTGGATCTTCCAATCCCCTGTGTTTGAAAAGAAAATTGCAACGAAGAATGTTAGGGCCAGCAATTTTTGTGATTTGTAGTCATTAAATAATTATTAATGATGATTTTAATGGTGTGAGATTTCATCTAATGACTCACTTTTTTTTGCTGGTTACATGCTGACCAGAATTTAACAAAGTTACTCGCCCCTAAATTTTTTCAATTGGAATTTCTAAACATATAAGTAATCAATGTTCCTAAGAAATAAACATGTTTATGATATTCAACTACTCTATCTCACCATTCACACATAGAGAAGAAGATTGATCTTCCAGAGTTTAATAAAGCTTTACTCATTCTTGGGTACCTGATTCATAAATAAAATCTATAAATTCATTGATTATATATATATATTATTAAATCCCATTAATTAATACCTCTCTTTGGGGCTTATATTATTGTTGTTACAATTATCATACTTCAAGTAGTCAACTCCCTAAAATAACATTGAAAACATAAGTTAATTATACATACATGAATCGAAATAAAAAAATTTTATATAAGTATAAAATGACTTTTAAATGAATATATTACCCAAGAAGCAAATGTTTTTGCATCTTGTACTTCATGTCCCAGTGATCCAGGCATAGTTTTGCTGCATGTCTGATTTCTACAAAGATTTTAATCATTTTATTGTAATTAAAAAATTAAAAATAATAAATTTTTAATATTAATATTGTGTTTAATCTGAGATACATACCCAGCATCGGAATAAATTCCTAACTTTAAACCTTTGCTATGAACATAATCGGCTAGAGCCTTAATTCCTGAAGGGAATGTTGAAGCTTTTGCAACCAAATTGCCCTATCACAAAAAAATAAAAACATTTTTATCATGTGAATTTTCTCGTGATCACTTGATATAATTAATTAACTGTAATTTTTTAGTATTAATTTTTCGATTATTCAGTAACTAATCTCTCTCAATTAATGTTAGCATCAGCATTCTGTATTTTATTTTTATCCTTTTGCTTTTTTTTTT
>NC_029789.2:144125477-144126456 GCF_000816755.2 Arachis ipaensis | reverse complement strand
GATTTATAAAATCAATTTAATTCTTGGTTTTCAAAACAAAACAAAAAATATTTTAAAATATATTATTGTGTATAAAAATAATTTTTATTAATTGTATTCCAAATACACCCTAAATGATTCTTAAATATATTATCGTATTAAAAATCAAACGTCTGTGATTATAGTTTCATCAAGTTATAACGGCGTTTACCTGTTTGTCGAATCAAGTCTTCGTTAATTTGGCAGTCAAAGTGATTCCAGCTATTCCATCTGATTTATCAATAATTGCTCATTTAATATATGCAAGATATTATATTCGCAATTGATTTTTTTATGGAAAACTGAAAGTAATATAGAACCACTTTTTAATACTAAGGAAATGGATCCTTTCCAGTTTTTTCAACACTTGACAAAATACAGTGCAATCTCTCACTTTTGATTTTAATAGTGGGACCAGAAATAAATAAGAGAGAGAATATGGTGAATGGTTAGATTAAACACTGCACACCATCCAGTTTTTTATTCACTGGAGAGGATCCACTCCCTTAATACTAATACTCCTTATTCTATTAAAAAAACATAAACTATACCAACTAACTAGGATGATTATTGGTCTTCTTAATAGATATAATTACAAATCTAACATCTCTTATATATAAAATTTTTACACAATTTATAAGTGTATATGAGATATCATTTTTTTCATGAACTAATTTTTAAAATTGAGTTCAATTTATCCAATCTCAATCTTAACATAGTATGACTAGAAATGTCAAATAAATCAGGTTAGACGGATTCATTTAAGCTTAATTTGCCTAAATCCGTTTCATAGACTTTAATTTTCAAGCCTAGATCATTAATGACCAGTCTATGTCGAATTAAACCGGCTGCCCTATTAATTTTTAAAAAATTTAATTTTCGGATTAAAAATAATATTTTAACAAAAAATGTTACTTTTAGACAAAAAAAAAATCTTAAACAAACAAAGTTTTTTTAGTGG
>NC_029789.2:144121328-144125348 GCF_000816755.2 Arachis ipaensis | reverse complement strand
GTTAGAGTCGGATATTTGAGTCGATAAAAAATTATATTTAAAAAAGTATTTTTTTTTCTTTTATAAAACACAAAAGTTTAAACAGTTACTTTAATCTGTTATTTTTTAGATTAATCGTCGGACTCAATTCATTTAATCTAAAATTTAAATGAATCTGATTTTATTGGCAAAAGTCTACTTGTTTAAACAGATAAACAAGTTGATCCAACGAATTTAATTAACCCATTTTAATGACCATAGTAAGCATCACGGTTTATATATCAATGTTATTGGGCGTAATCTCTCGTCTCATAAACTAATTTTTTAGGTTGAGTTATAGTTCTTCATGGAATTTTTGTCATGTGAGCTGGATAACAACGTTAATACTATTTGTAGTAATAAAATCTAAATTATAAAGCTCCGATCCCTAATACTTAAGTTGTCAAATGAAAATGATAAAGCTTGGCTGAAAATGTGAAGATAAATAATCGAAATAATGTTGGTTGTTATTATATATCATTATTGATTGTCCAACCCCAATATATCAATAATGGATACTTACTTATTAGCTTTATATGCATATATAAATTAAAGCTGGTAGGGTAAACACAACAACAAATAATAGCAACTAACTCGAGATAAGATTGGATTATTGTTCCCTATAAATAGTGGCTTAGGTAAATCAATATATAATATATATCTATAAACAAATGCAAGGACACGTAATTAATGGCTCTAGCTTGCACCTAATGTTTTGATGTTGAGGTGTGTTATAAAGTCCACAAATTAAATCATGGTTTATATATATTTAGCACTAACTAATGCGACGATATGCATCATCTTGTGACCAAGCACTATTATGGGTATCCATGTGAGACTTATCCATATGGTTTTGTGCGTATACAAAAATAAAAATCAACTCAGGATTTGACACATTATTGATGGTTATGTTACATATTCTACACCTACCCTATTAAATCAATTGGTTATAACCACTTATTTTTGTATTTTTTTTTTTTTTGCCTTATCAATTAAGGAGTTTTTATGATATTAGAAGGAAAAAAGTTACAATAATGAAACCTAATTATTGGTGTAGAAGAGTCTTTGAACGAGAATATATAAGCCTTTTTCAACTAAATTAAGTCTTGTTATAACATACATTAAGAATAATCACACTACAATAAACTTTTGGAATAACGATCCATTTGATTTTTGCGATCGATCAGGTTTTATAATAACCAAAAAATAATTGGTCTTTATCTAGCATCAGTTTAGCCACCAATATCAAAACCGTATTCAATTTGATCGCTGAAAGGATTGTTAATTTAAAATTTAGCTACAAACACTAAAATCATTCTAATTGGTCACTAAAGCTAAATTAGTAACCATTTAGTGACTAAAACAAAAAATTAGGTTTTTGAATCTTTTAAAAACTCTTGGTTGTTAAATTGGTCATTAATTTTTAATTTAGTGGCCAATCAACTATACATACCTAGTTCTTCATGGAATTTTTGTCATGTGAGCTGGATAACAACGTTAATACTATTTGTAGTAATAAAATCTAAATTATAAAGCTCCGATCCCTAATACTTAAGTTGTCAAATGAAAATGATAAAGCTTGGCTGAAAATGTGAAGATAAATAATCGAAATAATGTTGGTTGTTATTATATATCATTATTGATTGTCCAACCCCAATATATCAATAATGGATACTTACTTATTAGCTTTATATGCATATATAAATTAAAGCTGGTAGGGTAAACACAACAACAAATAATAGCAACTAACTCGAGATAAGATTGGATTATTGTTCCCTATAAATAGTGGCTTAGGTAAATCAATATATAATATATATCTATAAACAAATGCAAGGACACGTAATTAATGGCTCTAGCTTGCACCTAATGTTTTGATGTTGAGGTGTGTTATAAAGTCCACAAATTAAATCATGGTTTATATATATTTAGCACTAACTAATGCGACGATATGCATCATCTTGTGACCAAGCACTATTATGGGTATCCATGTGAGACTTATCCATATGGTTTTGTGCGTATACAAAAATAAAAATCAACTCAGGATTTGACACATTATTGATGGTTATGTTACATATTCTACACCTACCCTATTAAATCAATTGGTTATAACATTTTTTTCTGGATTTTTTTTTTTTTTTTGCCTTATCAATTAAGGAGTTTTTATGATATTAGAAGGAAAAAAGTTACAATAATGAAACCTAATTATTGGTGTAGAAGAGTCTTTGAACGAGAATATATAAGCCTTTTTCAACTAAATTAAGTCTTGTTATAACATACATTAAGAATAATCACACTACAATAAACTTTTGGAATAACGATCCATTTGATTTTTGCGATCGATCAGGTTTTATAATAACCAAAAAATAATTGGTCTTTATCTAGCATCAGTTTAGCCACCAATATCAAAACCGTATTCAATTTGATCGCTGAAAGGATTGTTAATTTAAAATTTAGCTACAAACACTAAAATCATTCTAATTGGTCACTAAAGCTAAATTAGTAACCATTTAGTGACTAAAACAAAAAATTAGGTTTTTGAATCTTTTAAAAACTCTTGGTTGTTAAATTGGTCATTAATTTTTAATTTAGTGGCCAATCAACTATACATACCACAAAAAATTATTAGAATAGTGATTGATTTTAACCATTAACAAAAAAAATATAAAAAAAAAGTATGGTTATATACTTAAATAATGTAAGAAAAATGTTAGAAAATTGACGCTTTTTTTTTCTACATTTGAATTAATATTAACTATTTTTTTTTTCTTGTTGACACTGAAAGTGTTAGCTTCTTAGCATTGTCTATAATAAGATATAAATGATAATAAATGAAAAATAAGATTAAAGAATTAATTAAAGGAGGTAGGCATACCCCATGGGTGGTGTAAGGCCGAGTAAGGACGATCCATTATTATTGTCCAACAATAAACGATGAGATGCTGATGATGATGAAGATGAAGATGTTGAAGTAATAAACAGCAGAAGAAGGAGCCACAACCACAACGCAACCCCTTTCTTCCATGCCATATTCATGGAATCACCACCTGATATATGTATATATTATTTTGTTCTGGTGGGAAATATCGAAAGACTGAAGAATAAGAATAAATAAAAGAAGAGATCGGAATTCAAGAGAAGGAAGAGACAATAATGATAATAATAATAATAATAATAATAATGTTCAACTTGCTTGGAAGACACTGCAATTCAGTGTTCAAGCAATAATGATGGAAAGCACAGAGCTAAAGGCCTAAAGCCCATATATCTATATATATACATACATGGGTAAAGTTTACCATGCTTATGGCTACAATGATAATGGTGGGTAAACAGTTTTAGCTACATTCAAAAAATATTAAAATTATACTATTTAACGTTTTCGCAATATTTTTATTCTTTCAATTAAAAAACATTGTTAAATAATAAAAAATATTATTTTAATTTTAATTAATAAATACACTTTTAAGTAAAAGTGTGGTTAAAAGTATATAGTTATCGTAATCAATGTAACAAAATTAGATCAGATCGGATATGACTAAATTTTTTATCCGATTCGTACTAAAATCATTAGATTAGATCGGATCTAATAATATTAGTATTTTTTTAGAAATCGGATCTACAATTTGCGGATCGGGTCAGCTATCAAATATCGGATATACTCATCGAAAAAAAAAACAAATAATAGAAAAACATTTCTAATAATTAGGGGGTGAATGCGGATCGGATATGACTAAAATATTGATCCGATTTGCACTAAAATCATCGAATCGGATTCAATATCTACCGTTTTTACTTTTTAAACTTGAATCCGATCCACACATTTGTGGATTGGATCAAATCGGATATCTGATATATTCGCAAAGTATAAAAATATTTTAAGAAGCTTATTTTTATTAAAAAAATCAATAAAATTCTTTTTTTTTCATTCTTTTAAACATGTTTACTCTGATCTTAAAATATTATTAAACCTACTTTTTTTAAATAATAAAAATAAAATAATAC
>NC_029789.2:144113075-144121206 GCF_000816755.2 Arachis ipaensis | reverse complement strand
ACGAATATCTACCTAAAATCCACAATCCGATTCTATTAGTGTATGAATCGGATCAATTTTCGCAATTTTTTGATCGGATTCGGATAAACACCGCGGATATGCAGATCGAATTCGATCCACGGACACCCCTACTATATAATAATCCAAAAAATAAAATATTCAAAAAATTTATTTTCCCTTTCTTTTACACTCACTTACTTCAAAAATACTATTAAAATATTTTTTAAAAGTAAAGTATCATTTTTTTCTCAAATATTTGGGATGAATAAGTCTCAAAATTGTCCATAATATATTTAAATCGTCCTTCTAACGTTTCAAAATCATCTCAATGTTGTCCTGTCATTAGTGATCTGTTAACATAATTGATGGTAGGACAATATTGAGACGATTTTGAAACATTAGGAATTTAAATAGGACGAAAATGTTGGGGACAAAAACGATGCATTAATTTAATTTTTTACTAAACATGATTATTCAATTATCTTTTAATCACATCTAAGTAAATTACTTTTATTCACATTACTTTTGTTCTAAGTGAATTTATTTTTACTTGATTAGATAATTTTTCTAAGAGTCATATATTATTTTTGTTCCAAATGTTTTCATCCTACCAAAGTCCCCAGCATTTCATAATCGTCTCAATATTGTCCAATCGTCAACTTTGTTAATAGATCATTAACGAAAGAATAATATTGAGACAATTTTAAAATGTCAGGAACTTAAATAAGACAATTTAAACGTTAGAAATAACTTCAAAACTTACCCCAAACGTTAATAAAAAATAATAATACAAATTTTAATATTCTAATATTCTAAAAGTGCAACATAAATTAAAAACTAAACCAAATAAAAAATTCTTAAACATAACATATATAATTTTTTAATTTATTTTGTAGATCTACAAATCCGTAGATACATAGATATAAAATTTACAGCCCAATTCTATTTAACTGCGAATCGAATCAAATATTACAAATTAGATTATATCCATAAATTATAAATCAAATGTAAATAAATAGATCGAATCTAATCCATAAACATCCCTATTCAATTTTGTCTCTACATATACACCATATGTATTGTACTATGTATGAAATCAAAGCTAAGTCAAAAGGACCTATATAAGTATTAGTAAAGACATCATCTAAGTTTAAATAATTATAAATATAATTATGATGATTTGAAAATATAGACAGGTTATATTAATTATTATATATTAGTCTTGCTAGCTCATGCATTATTGTCCAAAAGGATGCTGCAAAATAATTGTTAAATAATTTTAACTTTGTAGTTTGCACTACCAAAGAGTCAAAGACCAAGTTGCCTCGATTAAATCGGTCTTCGTATTTTAATAAGTGTAATTAGAGCTTTATATTAAATAAAAGTTTTCACTTTTCAGTTAGTTAAATTCACACTAGCCATTGGTTTTAAGAAAACAAATTATTCTTAAAGTATTTGCTTTTATGTTTAGGTTATTTAGGATAGAATAAATAATTTAAAATATTTTGATTTTTTTTTTCGAATGACAACGGTTAGTAGAGTATTTAAAAGAATTTGTTTAAGACAGAAATTTAATCATAAAATTTTAAATGATAAAAAATTTAGTTAAAAATTTAGTGAAATTGTTGAAATCTAAGTTGTTGTGAAACAAAAAGCAAACATTTTTAATACAATTGACGATGATGTATAAGTTTTGACAATATGACTTTTCTTGCAACGTTTCGATGATTTTTTTTTTTTTTGAGTAGTACTAGGGAGCTAATGGCCTAAGCATACAATGTGTATAATGGGCTAAATTTTTTGTTTATGAATAAAATGAAATGAATAAAATGAACATCACCTATACTATCCAGAATAACCATCTCCGGATACCAGGGATAATAAACATCTCATGTTATAAAAAGCTAATTTTGGGTTCACCAAGGTTCAAACTTTTGACCTTCCGGATCTGGAACTCTAATACCATATCCTGAAACCACTCATCCCAAAAACATAACTTGACAGGATAATGTAACACTAATAATCATATCTCTAATACTTTCTAAACCTTCATTGTGCACATTGTACGCTTAGGTCATTGACTCCCTATACTTTCTCTTTTTTTTTTTTAGACATAAATATTTTATGTTCATATCTTTAAGGGTAAAAAATCTAAACAAGCCAAAGGGAGATCAATTTGACACAAATAAGCCAAAGCAAATTCTGTTTCAGCAATCCACCAAGTGGCATTTCTATATAGTTCGAACCAAATAGGTTCGAACTCACCTTCCACATAATTCGAACCAAATAGGTTCGAATTACAGCTATACACCAAGCCTAAATAAATCGAACCAAATTGGTTCGAACCATAACTTAATAATTCGAACCTAATAGGTTCGAATTACAATGAGCATAACTTTACCAAGTAATTTGAAATAGGATGGTTCGAATTACTATGAATTCGTCACAGGAAGGAACTTAAGTTACAAACATAGTTTCCGCATCATCTCTTAATAAGAGTCCTACATTTTTTTTGCCGGTGTGCCTTAGAGAAACATTTCGTTTAAAACTGCGGTGGCAGAACATATTCATTAAGTAAAAATCCATTTGAGGTACATCGCAGTGACGTTAACAAATTTTATGCATCACCAACCACAAGTAAGAAAACCGATAATTGCGGAATCTAAAAGCTAAATTGAAATAACAAAAGAACCAAAGCCGCAAATACAGTTAATCATGTCCCCGTGTGTGCTCTGCGCCTCCGAGCTGTGGGCAACTCCGACGTGTGTGGCCGGGCTGCCGACAAAGCCCACATCTCTTTGGCCAGTTCGGATCAGCCTCGTCCATATTGGTCCGTATCCGAGTGGACCTGGGACGACCCTCTCTCGCACGCCTCTTATTGGGGTCAGGGATGACAGTCGGCCTGTCATATGGTGGCCAGAAACCCTCCGGAATGGGATGTGTAAAACCCATCTGATAGACACTGAAGACCGAACTAAGACGATACACCTGGTGGACATAAGGCTCCCATGTAAGCCGTGAGTAGGCACAGCATGCCAGTGCGTGGAGACACGGGAAATGAAGTGCCTGGAAGTATTCGCAGTCACATGTACGAGATGCAAGCGAGACTCTGTAGGTACCCAGTGAGAAAGAACCAGTCGGAGTTGTCTCTGCAACGGTGAACTCGGAGTTATCCCTGTCGTACACGGTAATCGTGAAGCACCTAGCCGTCTTCAAGTTGGCCTCTATACACTTCACCAAGTGCTGACTAAATTGTTGTCCGGTTCCCATCTGCGCCTCAGCCTCCCTCCCTTTGCGAACAAATAACTCGGCCAACCTTCCGTATGTTGCCTTCACTAGGGAGCACACAGGAAGGTTTCTGACGCCCTTGAGAATCGAGTTCACACACTCAGATATATTCGTCGTCATGTGTCCGAATCTACGCCCCTCATCACAATGCTGGGTCCACAAGGAATACTCAATCCGGTTAGCCCAGTCACACATCGCCGGGTCTTCGGACTTAAGAATATCAAACTAGTACTGGAACTCAACCTCGGTCTTAGCGTATGCCGCATTCACGAGTAGCCTCCTTGCGTCTTTGCCCTTGAAGGTGAGGGCAAAATTTGCCGCAACATGTCGAATACAAAATGCCCGGTATGCAGATGGAGGTAACCAGCCTCCTTCAGGAGCCTCAAGGGCGGCCTTGATGCCGTTATGCCTGTCCGAGATAACCAGCAGACCCGGCTGTGGTGTCACATGCTCACGCAGGTGGGAGAGAAAGAAAGACCACGACTCAGCATTCTCACCCTCGACTAACGCAAACGCGACGGGGAGTATGTTGGAGTTCCCGTCCTGTGCAATCGCGACAAGCAACGTTCCCCCATACTTGCCATACAGATGGGTTTCGTCAATACTAACTAGGGGCTTGCAATGACAGAATGCCTCGATGCATGGGGGAAAGGTCCAGAATAGTCTGTGAAAATAAGCTCGAGACTCGTCCACCTGTCCACTGACACGAACAGGGCTCGTCCTCAGCACAGCAACAGTACCAGGCATCGTCAACCGGACTCCTAACACCCACCTTGGGAGCTCGTTGTACGACTCATCCCAGTCACCATAGATGAGGGAAACAGCCTTCTGCTTCGCCAACCAGACCCTCCTGTAAGTCGGCATAAACCCAAAGTGTGCGGCGGTGGCATTTAGGAGCACCTTGATGCTGACGGATGCATCAGCCCTAACTATTGGCATAACGAATGCCGATATCACATGGTAATCCAAACTCCTGTGGTCGCTGGAGATCGAGGTGGCGAGACAAGTATGCGGTCCGTTGTAACGTTTGACCTCCCAAATCCCCTTGCGCTGTCGGAGACTGAGCCGAATCAACCATGTGCACCCATTGCCGAACTCAGAACACTTGCCCACATACCGGCGATAGTCGGACTCCACCACCTTGTACTGTACCCCTCGCCGTATGCTGTAAGTCTTGACACTTAACAGGGCCTGTTCTTTATCCGGAAATTGCTGACCAACCTGAAACTCTATTAGACCTGCATACCCTTCAGCATCTCTAGCGCCAAATCCAGCCGGCTGCCCAGCAACCCCCTCCTGCCTCATGGCATCCAAGTCCAAAGAGGAAAAATGCGGAGGGTACTGCTGCGTGCCGGAGCTAGAACCACCGACCACCCCAGCAGGTTCACTTGCTCCAACATCATCCCCACTGTCATCAGCAATCATATCCGGCTTGACGTCATCGTCCTCTGGATCATCCAAGAATCCATCTCCAACCCCAGCCGGTGCAGCACACTGTAAAGATGTCGGCAGATACCCACCTTCACCGACCTCGTCGCCTACACTGCCGATGAGGTCAACAGCGAACGAAGGGGAGGCGACAGGTTGGACGGGTGGCTCGTACGCAGGGACGGAGGAAGATGCAACGCCAGGCCTGGAGCTAGAACCGGCTACCGTGGCTAAAGTGGTGGTATTCTGGTTCGAACCCCCCGACCTGGACACCGCGTCAACCAACTTTGCCAACAGTTCTGGTGTCCTAACCTCTGGAAACTGCCGGCGACAATGAAACATGACCTGCAAGTCCTCATCATTCCCGATCGTGAAACAATCGTACGTTACGGTGTTCTGGAGCACCGTGATTGGAAATCGATAAAAAAACTTCTTAACCCATTTCACATCTTCCAGCCCGAGTTTCTGCAGTACAGAGCTAACAAGGTCCTCATACCTTGTCGTAGGCGTTACGATAATGCAGAGAGGATCCTTATCAGTGAACTTCACACCAGAACAAGTTTTCTTCTTAATGGTTCCTCTGTGGTGAACCAACACTGCAAAACTCTCCTCACTAGCCATCTAAACCACCTCTAATGATAGTAACTCACGCTCAGACCATATATATAGAGTTCTCATCCTCACTGATTCGAACCGCTATGGTTCGAAATATGCTCATTGTAATTCGAACCTATTAGGTTCGAATTATTAAGTTATGGTTCGAACCAATTTGGTTCGATTTATTTAGGCTTGACGTATAGCTGTAATTCGAACCTATTTGGTTCGAATTATGTGGAAGGTGAGTTCGAACCTATTTGGTTCGAACTACATAGAAATGCCATTTGGTTGATTGCTGAAACAGAATTTGTTTTGGCTTATTTGTGTCAAATTGAAATCCCTTTAACTTGTTTAGGTTTTTTACCCTATAGATTAAGTAGCTTTAAAATCACATAATAATATACTCATAATAAACAGGAAAGTCACGCTCGGAGAGGATTCATATGCTAAACATATATTATAATAAATAATTAGGATTACATGATATTACACGTCGTTTTTTTAGGGTTAAGTACTGAAATTGTCCCTAAGGTCTGGGGTGAAAATTAAAATCGTCCCCGACCTTTTTTTGTTATTAAAATCATCATCAACGTTACAAAACATTATAAAATTGTCATTTTCTTTTTTTTGACCAAATTACCCTTAACTATTAATAAAAATAATATTAAAAAAAATAAAACTCCACCCCACCCACACCCAGCATCTCTTCGTCTCTCACTCGCCTCCTAGCATTCCTTTTCAAACCACTAAGGCAGCCACGCGTGATTGCAGAAATTGTGGGTGGAATATTGCTTGGTCCATCAGTTCTAGAACGCAGCTCTGCCTTTCTGAATGCTGTGTTCCCATCCAAGAGCCTAACGGTCTTGGACACTTTGGCCAACATTGGTTTACTTTTCTTCATGTTCTTGATAGGACTGGAACTCGACCCCAAGTCTCTCCTTAGCAAAACAGGAAAGAAAGCTCTTGCCATTGCCCTTGCCGGGATCACATTCCCCTTTGTCTTGGGAATCGGGACATCTTTTGCACTTCGAACAACAATCTCGCAGGGAGTCGATAAAGTACCTTTCTTTGTGTTCATGGGAGTCGCTCTCTCCATCACCGCCTTCCCCGTCCTGGCACGCATCTTGGCTGAGTTGAGGCTGCTTACCACTGAGGTTGGACGGATGGCCATGTCAGCAGCGGCTGTTAATGACGTGGCAGCGTGGGTTCTTCTCGCCCTTGTGATTGCGCTCTCTGGCTTTGACTCTTCTCCACTTGTCTCCGTTTGGGTCTTCTTGTCCGGATGCGACTTTGTAATCTGTTGCGCACTTGTTCTTCCTCCCATTTTCAGATGGATGTCTCGGCGCTGCTCTGAAGGCGAAGCCATCAACGAGTCCTACGTCTGTGCCACGTTGGCAACGGTCTTGGCAGCTGGTTTTGTCACCGACACCATTGGAATCCATGCTCTGTTTGGGGCATTTGTTGTTGGAGTGGTTCTTCCCAAGGAAGGCCCTTTTGCGGCTGCTCTTGTTGAGAAGGTTGAGGATCTTGTCTCTGGGGGTGGGTTTGGGGTGGAAGGAGAGACGAAGAGATGCTGGGTGTGGGTGGGGTGGGGTTTTATTTTTTTAATATTATTTTTATTAATAGTTAAGGGTAATTTGGTCCAAAAAATAGAAAAGGACGATTTTATAACGTTTTGTAACGTTGAGGATGATTTTAATAACAAAAAAAAGTTGGAGACGATTTTGATTTTCACCCCAGACCTTAGGGACGATTTCAGTACTTAACCCTTTTTTATTTTAAATTTGTGTAAATATACATTATTATTGCATGTGAGGCTTTTTTATTTAATTTTTTTGAATGATGACCTGCTATATATACAAATTTTTTTGGCATACAAGTTTATACAAGTTAATCTTAACTCAACAAAATTTATTTACATAACGCGCACGTAAAATCACGTCGTTCTTCCTCCAATATTTATATCCCGTGTTCCTCCTCCTCCTCCTCCTCCTCCTCCTCCTCTTTCTTCTCCTTTTTCTTTGTGTTTCTCCTCCTTTTTCATACTTTGTGTTCTTTTTTTTTTCTTAATCTATTTCATCATCTTTGTCGTTCTTTTTATTGCCGCTGTTGTTATTGCATTTTTTCTCATCCTCTTTTTATTGATTCTATAACATTATGTATTTTTTTAGAAGGTAAAATAAGAAGAAAAAAATGAATAAGAAAAAAAAGAAGAATATGATGATTATGATGTAAAAGAAGAACAAGAAGCAGTAGAGATGAGAAGGAAAAAGAAGAAGAGTTTTGAATTATGCAGAACTTATTCGTACAAATACACCAAAATTTTTTAATAATACACAAAAATATCTTAGTTTTACACCAAAATTTGCTACAAATACATGAAATATTTTCTTTAATACTGCATTTTTTCTTCTTCTTTTTTTCTTATTTCTTTCTTTCTTTTAGCTGAATAAATGTAGGTTCATCCTCTTTCAAGTAATTTTGCATAATTTTGCAGCATTATGTATTTTTTCTTCTTTGTTTAATTTTTTTTTTATTTTTATTCTTATTAAGAGAGTAAAACAAGAAGGAACTTGAAAAAATTTTTTAACAAAAATTTTGGATCAGACAACGTAATCAATATGGCAAAATTTTTACAATAACAATAACAATAACAATAATAACGATAATGACGATACATATAATAAGAAGACGATGATGACCATATATAGATGAGGAGGTAGAGGAGGATAACAAAAAAGAAAAATAACAAAAAAAAAAGACAAAAACAAAGTTTTAAAATGATAAAAAAAGAAAAAAAATACAAAAATATATGAAT
>NC_029789.2:144097264-144113046 GCF_000816755.2 Arachis ipaensis | reverse complement strand
ATAAATGACTTATTAAATTTATTTGTATAAATAATTTATAGGTGAAAAATATTTATTAAATTTATATAACTCGTAAGTTTTAATACAGACTATTAGATCGAACACCCTTCTAGATAAATATTGCATTGCGTACTTTTACATATAGACCAAGTGCTCAAATATTTATCACAAACAGAAGATTTTAAAATATTTTATACTCTTAAAAATTGTAAAGCAAATTAAATCAATTTAAATAATTTTTTTAATTCCTAAACAATGAACCAAATCAACTGTAATTAAAAATAATATCACATGATGATATTTTTTAACGAAAAAAAAATCACACGTTTTTTTTAATTTGTTCTCTTGAAATATAAATTAGATAGATCAGTAATACTAGAAAAATTAAAAAAAAAAAGTCAGAATTTGTTTTATTTGACATTTATTAATTATCACAATAATTAATAAATGTTAAATAAAATAAATTTTAATTATTTTTTGTTAATATTTTTTTATTATTGTAAGATTTGGTTAATTAGTGAATAATTAACTCGTAAATTAAAATATATTATAGAAAATTTAAAATGAGATTTTTATGGTTTAATATGGTAGAGAAAATTAAAACGAGAATTTCGACACTAATTTTAAAGAATTTAGCCTAAAATTGAGCCAACGGACCAAACTGGTCAAAATGGATCCAAATCGGACCCGGAAGCCAACCCAACTCAGCCCAAATAAATAAAACAACACTCTTCTTCCTCCTTTGCACTCAAAACACGCTGAAATGAAGTGAGGAAGGGGAAGAACACTCTTCCAAAGTTCTAACCCTAAGTTGATTTTCAAATCACCGTAACTTTTGATCCGGAGCTCCGATTGTTGTACTGTTTGCAGCCACGCATTCACCGCGTCGACCTATACAAAGCTCATAACTTTGTTCTTGAAGTAAGCCACGATTTCCTCTCTGAAATTCCAGCCTTAATTTCAAAATTTTGGGTGAGAAATATTGAGATTTGTGAGCTCTTGATGTTATAGGGCCCAACTAGTTTGAAGGAGAGGCTCAATCTTGTCGTCTTGATCTTTGGGTGTGGTAAGATTCTTAACTCTAGTGAAATTTATTGGTTTATGATGTTTGGGTATTAAGTGGGTATGTTTGAATGTGGTATTGTGGTTTAGGAAGTGTATATATGTGTGTTGGAGCTTGATTGAAGTTCTGGAAAGTTTGGAAAAGGACTTTTGTGTGCTAAAAATCTGTTCTTGGAGGTGTTGAAGCCTTGGGAGCTTGTTAAAAAGTGATTTGGAGGTGTTCCGGGTTGAGCGGGGAAGCGGCCAAGGTATGGTTAATGTGGTGTGAAAACTTAGGCTAGAGACCCTAAGATAGGATTTGGACTATTGATGTTGTTGATTGGTTGAGATGAATTGTGTTGTTATGTATGTGATTAGTGGACGTTGGATGTTTTGATGGTATGATGTATGAGAGACATGCATGTTTTGATATATGCTTAATAATTGGTTGAGATTGAATTGTGGGTGAAATCATATTGATGGTGAGGATGATATTGATTGTATGAATTAATGGTTGATGGAATTGGTATGGTTGAAAATTGGGATGAAGAAAGATATATGATATGATATCTTGTTTGAAATTGAGTTATTTGATTGAGATTGGTTAAAATGGTGGATTGGTGGATTGTGAATTTAATGAAAATGCTAACATATGAGTTGAGGAGGCTTGAGGTTGATTTTTGGTAAGTTTTGTTTGGTTTTGAAAAGGGTTGAAATTGGTTTGTTTTGAAAATGGAATTTTGTGGGTTTGTATAAAAATGTGGTTTTTGGGTCTATTTTAATGGAGCATATCTTGGTCTCCAGATCTCCAATTTGTATCAAACTTATTTAGAAATAAAATTGAATCCGAGATGTTTATGCCGTTCAAAGAACGGATGAAAAATGATTTGAAACGAAAAAGTTATGCCCGTCGGAAGTTTGGGGTTTGAAACTGGAATTCTGCAGCTTTTTAACTTAGTAAAATTTTTAGCAAGTCGTGCTTCTACGCGCACGCGTCACTCTCAATTTTTACTCCCCCACGTGTGCACCTGGCCGACGTGTACATTTCGCTGTGTTGACGCAAGTGTCCAGTAGTGAATCCAGAGAGTTGTGCTAGTACTGTGCTGGTTTTGTGCGAGGAGCACAAAACGCACCCACGCGTACGCGTGGCTGACGCGCACGCGTCACTCCACCTCTCTGCTTCCCATGCGTGCGCATGGGCGATGTGCACGCGTCACTCTAACTTTTCCGCCTTCCATGCGTGCGCATGGGTGACACGTACGCGTGACCCCATTTTCATCAAGAACTGATTTTTGAGTTTTCAAAACCGAATTTCAGACTTCTAAGCCTCCATTCTCACCCTTTATGTCCTAAATCCTTATAGTATGCCTAGCGATGGAAAAAAGTTAGAAAATGTGGTAACTTGTGAGTGAAGTAAGGGGAGAATTAATGATGAATTATGATTAAAGGTAATCGTATGGGGTGTTGATGATGATGGTGGAAGTGCTTTATATGCCAAGAGCCAAAGGGTTGTAATTGTTAATAAATTGTGACTGGTTATTGATTGTATTATGAGTCGAATGGCTGAGTTATTGCTGAATTATGGCTGAGTTATTATTGAATTATGGCTGAGTTATTATTGAATTATGGCTGAGTATGATTGCATATCTGCTTATTGAATGAAATGTGAATGTTGCACTTCCACTATTTGAGATACGAGTTTTCCTAGGTGAAAGCAATGGCTAGCCACCACGTGCTCCAGGTGGAGACTCGATACTCTGCTGACCCTATGTCGTAAGTGTGGCCGGACACTGTGAAAGTTCCGGATGAACTCGCCCTCGTGGATAAACACCAGTATGGGTGTTGTGAATATGTATTGATGACTATGATTGAGAATAACTCGAGTTGGGAATGCACGACAGAGGGACAGTCCAATGGTTAGCTACCAGGACTAGTCGAGTTGGTTTTATAACCAACAGATGAGACTCATCAGCTACTAGGACAGGCATACATCATATGCATTATATGTGAATTGCTTGGAATGCCTAATTGACTGCATATTACTTTGTCTAAATGCCGTATCTGCCTCCTATTTGTGCATTTTCTTATTTGATATAATTGTGTTTGCGATATCAAATTACTGATGGCGGTTGGGAGGTCCAAAAGATTTGGAAAGGGGAGTGTTAGTTAGACTAAAGATCTTTAACTAGTTGCCTATTTCATTTATGGTTTAGTCTGTTTATAAGCTTTGATTATCTGTTGGAAGTTCTAGGATTGCCTTCGTCTTTTCCAGGACATTACATGTTAGATATGTGGGCGCTGTTACCATACTGAGAACCTCTGATTTTCACCCATGCGAATTTTGTGGTTTTCAGATGCATGATGTGAGGCTCCTCGCTGAGGCATGCTGGAGACTTTTGAATTAGCGAAGATTCTTATCTCTCGGGACTTTATTTTGGTTTTATGCACTTACTTAGATACTTCAAAATAACCTCTAAGAGGAGTTAATACAGTGTATATATATATATACACTGTATTAACTCCTCTTAGAGGTTATTTTGGAGAAACAGGTTCTGTAACTTCTCTTTTGGATTTTCCTTACTTTATATATATGTATATATACTTCTATGCTCGGATCAGTTATCTTTGCAAATCGAGTCTTGAGTTTTGATATTGGTATCTTTGGCACTCTCTTGTTTATATACTCGCGTTACCTTATCCTTTATCTGCTTTGCTATGTTATCGATCGGAGTGTTGGGTTTTTCCATTTAACGGTTTTGATTTATCCCTTTTTTCTTCAAAGGCTCCTAGTTACAAATATTTTTCGTACTACTATATATACTAAATTTTATTTTTAGAGGTTATAATATCTCGCTACCTCTATCTTATGACTTAAATATATGACTATGTGTGGTAGGGTGTTACAATTACCAAATATTTGAAAGATAGATATAGTCATATAAGTAAGCATCATTTCATGAAGGAGGAGAGAAGGAGGAAAATATAAGTTACTTAAGATGTAAGTAGTCTAATAATAATGACAATATGTAGCAAAAGAGGGGGTGGAATGTAACACTCCAATTTTTTTATTACTACCCTACCCTCAAATTTTATCAAAATCCCTAAACTATCCTTATCCCTCTTTTTCCAACCTTAACCCAAATCCAAAATCCCCAATCTTACCCTAATTTCATTACAACACATACACCCACAAACAGGAGAAAGAAAGAGAGAAAGGGAAGAGAACAGAAACCAAAGAGGGAAACCCTAACCCTTATTTCATCCGCCACTCTCACTCACGGACAACACTCAGACGCAAAAGTGGGGAAGAAGGGAAAGAAAGTGCCACTGTCACGCTCGTTGACGCCAAGCTACTGCCCCATCGCCGTTCCGTCAACAATGCACCCCACCGCGTATGTCACTGCCATTTCCAAGCGTCGCTGTCGTGCCTTGCTTTTGTCACCGCCGTCCATGGACCTTTGAGTAGCGCCGCTGCCGTTGATCGAGACCGTCGCCGTCCCAGCTGAGGTCATCGTTGTCGCCAAACAAGGCAGAAAAGGAGGGCACGAACGGGAGAGAAAAAGGGGAGCTCTGTTGGAGCTCGTAGCCGAAATGCTGCTGCCTTCCACCACTTTTTGTCATTCTTATCTTTTGGTTCTTGTCATCATGAGTCATCTGTGGATTCTTGCCACCTCTTTTCTCTTCTTTATACCCATCCTTGAGTTATTATTTGGTAGCTTTTCTTGAACTTGCTTTTGCAATGACTTTAGTTTCGGTTCCGGTTCGCGATTCCTGCCTTATAGCTAGTTCTACTCTTTCTCGCTTTTGTGAATATTTGCTTTAATCTTCTTCATCTTCATATTGTTTTCTATGGTTTCTGATTTTAAGATTTCATCCATAATCTAGAAGATTCGATATGTTTTTGCTGTGAATTATTATCTTATTCCTCTCATAGAACAGTATTTGGACTTGTGGATTGTGGATTCAATTAGCTGCAGATTGAGATGCGTTGTTTTGGATATCGATAAAACAAGTTTGTTTTTCTTATGTTGATGATCTTTGAACCACTCGTGATTCTTTCTTTCAAATCAATAATTTTAAAAACTGTTATTCGATTGCTCAGGTAAAGAACTACATGACGAATATATGCATGGAGTGTTATTCTTGTTTGCTAGATTGGAATTATAATTTTCTCCGTTTAGGTGTGACAATTTTTTTATGATCTGTTAGTTGAATTAAAGATCTTTTTCGATTTGAAAGTTTGTTTGAACTTTTTTTGTTTGATAATCTATTCTGCTATGGTTTTGTTTGTTGAACGTGGCTTTTCTTTCAAGGGCACTATTTCTTCTGGGAACCTTCAAGTTCTTCCCTTTTCAATCTTAGGGTTCCTTTGATTCTGAAATATTTAGATTTTCATTTTTGACTCATTTTGTTTCTGCTCAGTTACTGACATCACTTTATATTTTTCATGGTAAAATGACTCAAAATAGCATGCAAATTAGGGGGCATGAATTTTTTTGAATAGAAATTTCTATGTAGTAATCACTTTTTCAAAACCCATGCTTTCTTTTTTCTTTTCCTTTTTCGTTTTCCTACTGGTTGATGCCGCTTGGATTAATACCCTTACCTTATTGTAAAAAAACAACTCAAACCAATTTAGTTTATTGTGTACTGAATATTGTATTGAATTCTGAAGAAGGGTCTTTTTTCCTCCTTCATTTGTTTTTCAATCATGTTCTGAAATCTAAAATTCCTTGTTGTTTTTCAACACCCGAGTTGAGCATTGTTTTCAATACCTTTCAAAAGTTTTGAATTTATACTTGTTGCTTAGTTCTCTCTTTTTGTGCATTTTATTTGTTTGATTTTTTTAATACTGTAACATTATTTATTTTATGCGAAAGTGCTTTGAATGTTCAAGCTTCCTTCCTTTATAAACCTTTGTTTTAAACTTTTAATCAATGCAAGTTTTACCCTCGCACTTTTGCAATGCTTTGCTTGTTTGGATTTTCATTGAAGACCCTTTACTCACAAGTTCCTGATCCGTTTATTGATTTTCAGCTGTTTTCTAGTTCCAAATTTATGATCCGAAAAAGCATTTTGCTTGAAGTTACTTTACCTTGTGCAAGTTAACCATGTTTTGGTTTAAACCTTGAATTGTTGCATATGTAGGGGCGCTTTCCGAAAACTATATTTTATATTGGAATTATTACATATGGATACTGATGTGAGACAATGTACATTTGGTGATTGTATAAGCCTTATGTGATGTTGATTGTCTTGGATGAATGTAACTATATGTTTGAATGGATTATTATTTGGTTTTGATGAATGGATTGTTGTGTGGCTTTGTGAAACGAAATGCTTTTGAAGTTGATTCTTTTAAAGCTTTGAATTCGAGTTTGATCCGTTGAGAATTGATTTGAGTTAATTTTCTTGGGGATGTGAAAAATAGAATACACTCTTGAATTTAGCTTGGTTTGCTTTAAATGATCTGGTTTGATAAATGATGGTTGTTGACCGTTTCTTTAAAGCTTTAGAAATGAGTTTATTCGTCTGATAATGATTTGATTTTGAAACGGTTTCCTTGAAATATGGAATTGAGATGACTGTTGGATTTGGCTTGCCTTGAACTGATTTTGGATTTTTGGCTGTTGAAAAGGATTGTGGACTGTTTTGTTGGGACCCGAACCGGGTGGCAAAGTTCAAGTTTTAGGGGAGGTGTTGCCGAAATTCCGGTAGAATCCGGGACTTTACAGAAATGTTATTCGGAAACTTATGAGTTAACGGCTTCTACTATTTTATCTGAATTATTAAGAAATGAATGACTTATGCTTTTGAAATGAATTATTAAAAAGAAAATTGTGATTTAGTCTTGTTTCTTAAGAAAAGTATTATATTTCTCTTGTGAACAAGTTATTTAGATGGAACTTATGCTTTAAGGCTATTTTAAATGTGAAAAGGGTTTATGCCTTTGAATTTGGCTTGAGGATTTGAATAAGAGAATTTTCAGTGACTTTGAAAGAACCTGAACGTCTATTGACAGGTTTCATTCTAAAATGTTTTGGGAAAAATCTTAAGTAAGTACTCTTGAGTTCTGAGTTTTTGCAAGACTAAAACAATTTTTGAGCCGTTGAAACGCTTTAGAATTTCCCATGGGGTTGAAGCTGTTTTTTTGTTTAAGTAAAGGAAACGGCTTTGAAAAGAGTAATTGATTACGTGACTCGATTTGGCTTAGATCCTTTTTTGTTACTCAAATCAGGAAGCCAAGATTTTAATGATTTTAAGTGAATTTGAGGAAATGAGTTATGTTAATCTCCCCTAAAGACTTGAGACTCTGCCGAGGACTCTGTTATAAAATCCCGTTGTTGGATGGATGATTTTGAATATTTCAAAATAAACCTTTAACTTGCCATGGTTATGGAAGTTTTGGAAAGAGGATGCCGGGAGTGGCATTGTTTTAGAAAGGAAAACTTACCTTGAGTAAAAGTGGCTTATGAGCCTGAGATGATTTGAGAACTTTCCGTTAAGTTTATGATTTATGGTGAGTTTTTGAATTGTGGATGTCAAATTTGATTTTTCTGCAGAATGCTTAACATAACAATAACTTGTTTCCTCTATTGAAAATTCTCCAGTTTGAATTTTGAAATAAAACCAGTTTTAAATAAAACTCTAGTCTTATTACTTTAATTTCATAAGATTCTTTTTCTATGTGCTTGAATTATATTGAAAGCTAAATTACGTTTAAAGATTTAGACAAAATAAAAAGTAGCAGTTATTATAACTAATGTTAGCTTAAGTTAATTGCAATCACGTCAAATTTTAGTTTTATTTTCATTATCTTATATGTGCTTCATTTATAAATTAAGTCATAACTGTATGATCATATGAAAATATTTGCGTGTATTTTACAATGATAATAAGTTAGATGTACATGTAAATGTTGGCTTAGAGGATAACGAGATGATTGCTTATATTCTTCCGTCATGTTTTACATAACCTATCTATTAATGACATAGTTACTTAATATCCAAGGTCATGATAATAATCTAAAGGCACTTCGTTGAAGGTTTCTATAGAACGGGAAAGGAAGCATACTGATTTTTGTGACACTGTTTTCAATTTTTATGACTGTCAAGTTGGCTATTCTAAATTGTGTTGTCATATTTTTAATTTATGTTGAACTTTGCTTTTTCTGTTGTTGATTTTGTCCTCTTGCTTATGCATATCCCTGCTTGATTGTGTTCCTAATCATTCTCTTAAACCTTCGTGAACATTGCCATCGACTTTAGTGGTCATCTCGTCTGAGCTAGTTGCTTTTTTTTATTCAGCTTGAATTTGTTTCGATTTAATATTCCATCTTTCTTTTATTGTTTCCATCGAAGTTCCTCGATTCAAATTTCCTTGTTAAGATGTGGTTTGACTCTCTTTTGGCACGTTTCATTGTTTCTATACATCCTTGTTTAATTGTGATCCTACACATCCTTTTGAATTCTTGTGAATCTCATCTGTGATACTTGTTCTTCTCTTCCTAAACTTTGTATTCCTTTGAGTAAACTTAAGATTCTATTGGTTAACGTGTAATCCCTAGATATAACAAGCGATATGCTAGTTTTAGGACATGGTTCGTAGATCGGAAGGTAAAACTTGTAAATGTGCAACGTCAAGAAGATTATGAAGTAGGAGTATTCTGAGGAGCAAGTTAAGGGGATTTTGGTACAAGTGAAAAAGTTAGTCCTGATGTTTGATTTTCGGATGTACTTTGGGAGTGAAGAACAAAGTGAAAAGCGCCATATGTGGTTGACTTATTAAGGGAACAAGAGAGTGTGAATGTTAACCACCTCTTTTTAACACAAACCTATATTGTAACCATTTGTGCCCGATTATATTTCTTTCTCATGTTTGGCAAAATGCTAAAACCATTTAACGTTTTTCATATTGTATCAATTTTCGAGGACGAAAATTTTTGTAAGGAGGGTAGAATGTAACACTCCAATTTTTTTATTACTACCCTACCCTCAAATTTTATCAAAATCCCTAAACTATCCTTATCCCTCTTTTTCCAACCTTAACCCAAATCCAAAATCCCCAATCTTACCCTAATTTCATTACAATACATACACCCACAAACAGGAGAAAGAAAGAGAGAAAGGGAAGAGAACAGAAACCAAAGAGGGAAACCCTAACCCTTATTTCATCCGCCACTCTCACTCACGGACAACACTCAGATGCAAAAGTGGGGAAGAAGGGAAAGAAAGTGCCACTGTCACGCTCGTTGACGCCAAGCTACTGCCCCATCGCCGTTCCGTCAACAATGCACCCCACCGCGTATGTCACTGCCATTTCCAAGCGTCGCTGTCGTGCCTTGCTTCTGTCACCGCCGTCCATGGACCTTCGAGTAGCGCCGCTGCCGTTGATCGAGACCGTCGCCGTCCCAGCTGAGGTCATCGTTGTCGCCAAACAAGGCAGAAAAGGAGGGCACGAACGGGAGAGAAAAAGGGGAGCTCTGTTGGAGCTCGTAGCCGAAATGCTGCTGCCTTCCACCATCCCTTATTGATTCACTTATTCATATAAATTATTATTTTCTAACTAAAATTATTTTCATAATAATGTTTAGATAGTCTCATGTGAATTATAAATGTACTGTCTAGTCACTGAGTTGCAAAACTCACCCTTTTCTTTTTAAAAATATTTTCAGGAATAAGTATTTGATTATGTGAGCTTGTCTATTCAAGAGTAATGACATGCAATGGGTTCTATTCCTTGTTGAGTTTTTAGGCGTCATCTGCTCCATATGTCACAGGCAGGATCCATCTATATTTATTTATTTTATTTTTGTTCAATTATGTAATTATTCATTCTAGAAAGTGTAATTTTATCAAAAATTATTTGTAACATTTTTATTTATCTTATATTCGAATCTGTTAGGCTTACTAGGGAACTCTTAATATAGTAAGTTATTAACATATATATATTCAATCCATAATACACATATATTATATATATAATACTACTACTAGTCAGATCAACTACTAAATTATTTAAAAAAAAAATAGGGAAATTATGGCCACCTTAGACTCCATGAACCCGCAATGAACATGACAATCTATTTCATATAGCTCTGATCTCCATGGCAACTCCATTGATGGAACTTTTCAAAATAACTAAATTTTATCCTAAATTATCTTTTATTATTAGTAAATTTACTACATTATATAGGATTGTATATGATCTTGTCCGATTCAGTTCCGAATATTTTAAAAGTTAATTTGGTTTGATTTTATTCTATTTAAAATCGAATAAGAATCTTAAAAATAAATTCAATCATCATTTTAGGTCAGATCCAGGTCAATGCAAATTCGGCTTTATCCGATTTATGTGTATTTTAAGGGACTAAAAAAATATATATGTTTTAAATTAATTTTAATATTATGTTATATTAATTATAATTTATAAATTTATTATTTTATTTTTAATCACACTTGTTGAATTAGAAAATAAATCAAAAAAGCATCAAATTAGAATCTATGGACAAATTCAAGTTCAAATATGAATAACAACTTTTCGGTAACAAGTTTTTTCTTTATAAATTATTGTTAAAGTTTTAAAGACCCGATATAGTTGTGGCCCAAAAATATTTAGGTTTTATTGGGTATAGGGTCGAGTTATGGTCTAAAAAATAGATCTGGTGTATATTTAGGGTCGGGTTTGGGTCAGGAGAAACCCAGTTTCACCCGGCCCATGAACGCCCCTAACTCTAGGGGTGTATATGGCACAGCCCGGTCCTAAGACCCCGAATATTTTAGGGGCTAATTTGGTATGATTTTACCGGGTTTAAGGTCGGGTAAAGGTCTCAAAAATAGACTCGGTCATTATTTCGGGTCGGGTCCGAGTCAAGACGAACCCGGCTTCACCCGATCCATGTGCACCCTAAGAAAACTAAAAAAGATATGTATATGTTTTAAATTAATTTCAATATTATGTTATATTAATTATAAGCTTATTGTTTTATCTCACACTTGTTGAATTAGAAAAATAGATCAAAGAAGCATCAAATTAGAATTTATAAACAAATTCAAGTTCAAATATGGATATCAATTTTTCGGTAACAAGTTTTTTCTTTATAAATAAGTGCATCATAAATAAGTTTTTTTATAAATAAGTTTCTTTATAAATTATTGTTAAAATTTTAAAGACCCAATTTTTATCCGATTTGGACTCGGTATAGTTGTGACCCAAAAATATTTAGGTTTTATCGAGTTTAAAATCGAATTAGACTCTAAAAAATAGACCCAGTGTATATTTAAAATTGAATCTAAGTCAGAACAAACCCAATTTCATCCAACTCATGAACACTTCTACCTAACATCATACATTTTATTTTTACTTTTTCTATTTTCATTTATTCACCAATATGGTTCCTCAAATTAAAAGTTCTCTCATCCCTAAACTATAAATATTGTCTAAAAAATGTTTGATAGTTTTTATAAATATATATAATATATAAGACAATTTTTACCTTTAAAGCAAATTTTCAGAATGAATTAGATTCACTTAAATTTTTCATTGATAATTTTTTAGATAAACTATTATAATTTTAAAATGATTGCTCAGTTTAGCAACTGGAAATTTTAAATTTGAACAATCATTGTTATAATAAATCAAAATGGAAAAAAATAAATTTTATTAAGTAGAGAATAACTTTTGTAAATAATATGAATAATGGGTTTTAAAATTGACCCAATAAAGTGAAAAAAATACTCAATCCTAAATTACCTCATAAACCTTAACATTAGGATAATCATCTGTACATTTGGTAAATTGAATATCCAGTCATTGTTAATTGTGCATAAATAAATCGAATCAAAAGAAATAACCATCCAATTAAAAATAATGAACATAATTATCTGCATACCTATTAAATTGAACATCCGACATATCTATTATTCATATTGTTTAGTATTCTCGTTATCTATTTATACTTTTTCAAAAAAATCAATAAACATGCTATGGTAAATTTACAAATAACAAAAAATCATTTGATGACATTATAACAACAATTTAATTATTCTAAAGTAGTCCATCAATAATGGAATAAAATAATTTATCAAGAATTATATATACATACGGCAATTCAAACATATACGAAAGAGTTTAGTGCATGGAGTGATTAGAAGTGGTACTTTTCAAGCTGAAAAATTGGACCTAATTGACACCTATATATATACGTATTATTATTGTATAATGCAAGTATAGCATCAATTGAGTTCGTACGCATTAAACCGAATACCCCTTGTCCTATTTTAAATTTGTTATGTCATTCATTAAGTTACTATCATTCACTTGTTTTCCATTATGTTCTTGCTTTAAAACAATTAACGAACAAGGGAGTTAATTTTAGGGTTGTTTGCAGCTAATTTCCTTATTCAACTCACAATCACATTTTTGAGTGACCCTTCAGCAATTTAGCATCAAGTTGAGTTCTTTTTCGATTTTCCAATCTGAATATTCTACAAATTCGTTTGCTTGACCGGGTTCAGGTCCCCAGATCTTTCTCTGCGTCTAACACGTTTTTTTTTTTTTTTATTAGATCGAACTCCTATGTATTACTTCAAGTTGCAAAATTTGAACCCAATTATGCTGTTAGAAGCTAATTATCAACAACCCTTTTCCCATTTGACTAATATGACAATGTTTTTGTGGTGAATTTGAATCATTGCAGATCAAAGATTGAATTTTTTGGTTTCAGCTTTTTGGGGTGTGCTCATGGTGGTGAGGTTTAACCCTTCGTGTCTCACACTGTATCAACATCCTCACCACTCTGTTTGTTTCTCCAAACAAGTATCTGTTAAAAGCAGTTATGGGAGACACATGAAAAGGGGTGGAATTTCAAGGCCCCAGATAGAGTTTCCTTCTCCTTTGGGGAACGGTGAGGGTTTGCGTGTGTTTGTTGTGTCTGATTTGCACACTGACTATGCTGAGAACTTGAATTGGGTGAAGTGCCTGAACAATGTGAAGCACAACGTGAATGATATTCTTCTTGTGGCTGGTGATGTTTCTGAGACATATGACTTGTTTGTTGTGACAATGTCTCTCTTGAAAGAAAGATTTGAGCATGTGTTCTATGTGCCTGGAAATCATGACCTTTGGTGCCGTCGCGAGGGACAAAAATATGTAAGGTCATTGCATTATATGCTGAACATAGATATGGTCTATGACAGAACCCTATGGTTTTGATTTGGTCCATGTAGCCAATCGCACCTAGCAAGACACAACTTAGTTGTTGTTATTGTTCTGTGTAGCTCAAATACATGTGTTAGTACTAGAATTTACAAGCTATTATTGATGAAGTTATGATATCTATAGCCTAGAGAATTGAGTTTTATGTGACTCAAATTAGGAGAAAAGGGTGGCCTAATAGCTAGAATTTAAATATGCAACCATTGTTTGTCAATATATGCATTGATGTTGTTGGCTTGGCTCCTTTATGTACTATATAATCCTTTTATTCTGATAAAGTTTTCATTGATATGTCATTAGGTTGATTCTGTTGAAAAGCTGGATAAGTTGCTTGAAGCATGTAAGGCACTTGGAGTTGAAACACAACCAATGGTTATAGGTGAATTAGGAATCATTCCCTTGTTCTCTTGGTACCATGAGGTGATTACTTCCATAGTGCCAAATTTTGTTACCTCCTAATTCTTTCATACCATGATATGCCGGATCCAATTTGCTGCTTAAGGGCAGTCTATTTGAATGTTCAATCATCTTCTTTCGCAGAGCTTTGACAGAGAGAAGGACATAACGGGATTTCACATCCCGCCTTTGGAGATGGTGACTATTCTCTTTACTCCTAGTAAGCCATTTTTTCAATTAAGGAGTGCCTGCATAAGAACTTCATGTTATTATCTCTTAGCAATAACTTATATTGATCTCCCCTAAGATTATGTGATATTACGGTAAACACTCCATTGTTCGGTTTCTGTTCCAGACTTCCTGTAAGATCTCCATTAGGGAACTACAATACCTTGTGTCTGTTTAGATCCAGAATACTATGTGCACAGATTATTATAGAAATATCCATTTCTAATAGCAATCTTGTTTTTATTTCTTTATGTTGCTCTGGGATTGCTTTACCATTCTTTATATGGATCTGAAAGTCATGGTTGATTTTGATCTTGATCGGCATAAATGCTGCCAAATAGACTGATCTTGATGTGAATTTGTACCTAAAATGATTTTTTTTTCTTTTTCTATTATATTTTTCGATAGGCATGTAAAGACTTCCATGCGTGTAAGTGGCCACAAGGACTTTCAAATGGAGATATGTCCCTTTCAATGTATTTTGATGCCATTAATGATAAGCAACTGGAGATGATGGAGGAGGTTAAGATGAAATGTGATCACATTATTACCTTTTCCCATTTTGTTCCAAGGTGATAAATCAACCTGTCATTGAAATTGTTGCTTTGATGCTTTGCTTAAATTCTTGGTTATTCTTCTTTGCATATGATATTTATTCTGATTGTGGCTTTATATGATTGACAGGCAGGAACTGTGTCCAGAGAAGAGGATGTTATTTTATCCTAAGCTTCCAAAAATAATTGGTTCAGACTCTCTTGAAGATAGAATAAGGTCTATTCATGGTGCTGAGGGAAGGAAGGATTCATCATCTGCTTGCCATGTGTTTGGCCATACTCACTTTTGTTGGGATGCTGTTGTTGATGGTATCAGGTATTTGTACATTAATGATGATTGTAGAATTTCATCAAATGTTAGAAATATAGGTATTTATGTGATTCTTCCTATCAGTTTAATCTTTTGGAATAAATGGTTCATCACATGGTATCAGAACTTGTATGATCTAAAGTGTTTCTTCCTAATAATTGCATTGCATTGAAGGTATGTGCAAGCACCATTGGCATATCCAAGGGAGAGGAAGAGGAGAATGAATGGAGGTGAAAATTGGCTACCATTTTGCATTTATGCTGAAAACAAATTTTCTGAGAGACTCAATCCTTGCTTTTGGTCTGACTATTATTCTGCCAACCCAAGAACTCCTCATAACACTGAACTTGCTCCTTGGGTTGCCAGATTTTACAGGCAAACACACACACACACACTGTAGATGTGTAATGTTTTTGTTGTTACTTGTAGACACTCATCTTCGTTTGGAATATATATATATAAATGTCTCAAAGGTTGATGAGTATGAGGAGGCTCAACTGGGATGATAATGTACTCATACATGATTGCTGCAATGGCTGCTCCAATGAGTGGGCCAACCCAATAGATCCAGTGGTAGTGCCATCTCCAGCCCACCAAGGAAGGCCCAAAAGCAAGTGCTGGGTTCATGCAGGCCCCATCAAATGGGCCTCCAACAAGGATGTTTGCTCCAACAACGAGCCCAATTGCCAAAGGTGCAATGGCCCCAATAGAACCCCTTTTGGGATCAATAGCAGTGGCATATACTATATACATAAGCCCAAATGTCATCACTATCTCAAGTATAAGCCCATGTCCTGCTCCAAGCCCTGATGTCACATGGAACCCTCCTGGTCTCTACATTCACCCATTTCAATGCAAAAAAAAAAAAATAGATCAAGAAAAAATTAAAAAATATGAACTTAGTAAAATAATAAAATACAGAATTAATCATTAGACCCTTACCCAAATTTTAAGAGTAACTTGATCCAAAGGATTAAATTCTAATCTAATTTTCTCCTCCTTCTTTTTTTTTTTAATTCTATTCATTCAAAACATTT
>NC_029789.2:144091416-144097222 GCF_000816755.2 Arachis ipaensis | reverse complement strand
CCAAATACATAAATATTATAAGTTTCTTAATTTATTTTGTGATTGACATAGTTAATAATAATTAAGAAAACCCTAAAACAGGAGACCATACATATAATATAATATTTACATGATGTGATGATTTTGCCTAAACTTTATTTTCAATTGACCTAACTAATAATAGCTTAAAGCTAAAGCTCAATAAAAAATTTGTATATTACCATGTTGTTGGTGACAAGCCTCAACAAGAGGGAAGCCACTATAGAACCTAGAAGTTGAGCAACCCAGTAATAGATGGCACGGACGACGGAGATTCTGCCGCCGATGAGAGCTCCGAAGGTCACCGCCGGGTTGACATGACCACCGGAGACATGCATGCTAGCAGAAACCGCCGCAAATAGTGCAAATGCATGTGCAAGTGCAAGTGACAACAGTTCTCCAGCTGAGAATGCTTCATCCTTGTATATCCTATCTGTAATTATAAAATAAATATATAAAAATCCATCAAGTAATCTAGCATGCATCTATTATTCTTGATTATATGATTAATAAATTAAATTAAATTAAAGTAGTTAGTTTAGATCAACACAATAATACAAAAATATCCAAGCTACCTTAAATTAAATCTCACCTTCAACTTTTTAAGCAATATTTTTAAAATAAGAGGAAAAATTAATATATATTTGTTCCTAGAAAGCATGAAAAACAATTTTTTTTGTAAAAAAAAAAAAAAAAGGAAACTACAATTAGACTGAAAATTTTTCATAGAACTAAAAAAGTTATAAGACCATAACTATATTATTTAAGTGTAACCTTACTATATTGTATATAACCTAATCAATACAAATGGACAAGAAGACATTCAAATAAAACCATGAATTTATTGAAATACAGACCTAGAGCAAGGCCAGTGCCTTCTCCAGCAAAGACAAAGATGAAAGTGGATGCAAATTCAGCTAAGGTAGCCCTCATGGAATCAGGGTGTGTTGCCTCATCAACCCTCCCAAAAGCATATCTTCTAGTAGCCATAATATAATGCTACTAATTAAGATTCTTCCTTCAAACACAACAAATATATATATGTATGTTTATGTTCTTATGTTCCTTAAAATGTCAATGTGTATATGTGTTATTGTTGTTCCTTAATTCACAAAAAGAAAGCTTAGAAGAGAAGATATATTCTTGATGTTGTTTTCTTTTCAGCAACAAAATAGTAGTAGTAGTGATGAAAAGAATGGAACTTTGATAAAGGGTGGTGATGATAACGAGAGAGAAAGAAGAAGGGGTCTTTTGCATGGGTGAAAAGTGTTGTGAAAGTGGTGTATAAGAGCAACACTTTGGTGAGACACCTGGTTTCTCCAATGCTAAAAGGTGGCCACGTATTCATATGTGTTGGCATATTCATGTTTCATTCCATACATATCATCAACAAAATCATGTGTGGTTATTTTTTTTATATTTTTATGTTTTTCTGTGATTTGTGTTAGAGTTGATCCTCATTTCTCTTTTTCCACATCACTAAGGACAAAATCCAAAGTGTGTAATCTTATAATATGTGTGTCCCACTCGCGGTTGCGGTTTCCGTGACTTATTGTCTCAATATGTTTATTGAATTTTGTGCTCTGATTTATTTAATTAGTTCTAGATATACTTTAAGAAAGTGACTAAAACCTCAAAGTGATTTCTGAGATTAGACGAATTACTCATATTTGTCTTTGACTTTTAAAATTTACTAACATCATTCCTCACATTTAGTTCCGAGACTCATAATTGCCCTGCAATCCTTTTCGACGCCAAGTCAGCAAATGGAGGGATGATCTGACACCTCTAATACCACGCTGGAGCCAGCAACGGCTAGCTGATGTGGCGAATCTGAATTTTGTACCCAATGTGGTATCTGGTTCCATTAAAACCCTAAAAGCTAAGAATCGTTATTATAACTAGTATCTCTTCTTCTTTCCTTCGTCCCATAATTCTGGTCCACCATTGAAGCTCTGAAGCAATGTTTGGAGGTGAAGGGCAAGCCAGTGGGAACTCGATACGGTCAACAAGCAATGGATACAGGGCAAAGACCCAAAATCGTAGCAGGACTACGCGTGTACCAGAATGGTGTGGTTGCGGCTGCCGACCTATGCTTCGGTGGTTTGGGACATATTCCAACCCAAATAAGCCCTTTTTTGGATGGCCAAATTATAATGTTAGCTATAATTGTTGATTTTTCCTGATTTTTCATTCCTTCCCCAACTTCTAATTTGGTTATTGAAACATTCGTTGATTGCAGACAATTGGTAAAAGATGGTGTGGTTTGTTTGTTTGGGCAGATGTTGGGCAAAAGGCTGTGTCTGCAAAATCAGAAAGTCTTAACTATAATGATGAGCAGAAGATGATAGAAAGTTGGAGGCTGAAAAAATTAGAATCGGATGTTAGGAGTCAAAAATTTATGATCAAATTATTGTTTATGGTTGTTTCTGTAATGCTGTTGTTCTTACTAGTGGTATTTTGCAAACTTTGATCTCAATGTTGAGTAATGATGCGATTGAGTTCATATGTATAATATTTGCATGAATGAAAAAAGGTTGCTCAACATGTAACTGTGTTAGCCAACCTGTTAGAGATACTAACTGTTTTTGTACCACTAAAGAAAATCTGGATATATAGCAATAGCAAAATATAGCAATAGCAAAATATATTTATCATTTTAAATTAACAAAGTCATGATTCATAAGTTTTGACTGCCTTACAAAGCCATAAGAAGGTGATGCTAACAAAATAAACATAACCATATGTCTGGTAACAAAATAAACCTAACCGAACAAGCATGTTATACAAAATTACTTTCAAATTGTCTTATATAAAATAACTCCCAATACAACAAGCAAGAGTCTTCAATTTTTCTTCCTAGGTGCCTTGAATAATCCCGGAGTGGGAATGAACTTGAGGATACTGCCAAGTCTTGCAGCTGTTCCTGAGCTAGCACCTTGCATGGGATTAACTGGCGCATGGGCAGAAGTTGGTGAGATAGATGATTTTCTCTTTGGTGGGAGCTTATCCGGTCTTGACTTAGTGATGGTACAAACTTCAGCAGCCTACAAGAATTGTAGTATATCAGAGGATGCGGTTATAATTACATCCTTTCACCTGACATGTAGCCCTCATCCTCACATTGTCATTCTTCCTGAACCTAATCCGTCTGCCCTCTTGGATTGTGAACTCCCTAACAGCCTCTTTAAAGTTCTATTTTGTGTTGAATTTCATGCCAACTTCCAGTTGCAGTTCTCCAAATCTTATACCTTCTCTGAACACAGAACAAACATCTTCGGACTCCTCATCTGCCCCCTCATCCTCTGAATTCGGGGGAGTCTTCATTTCTTCAGAATGCCATGAATTTGCCCCATCTGAGTCAACCCCTGGATCATATGCATTATATGCATCATTCCCTATTCCACCCACAAAGCATAGGTCCACATCCCCATCTGAGACCTCCTCAACAAATGCATCATCCTCAATAGTAACTTGCTCTTTATCCTTAGCAAACGCAGTAGCAGGAGCATGTTTAAATCTGATGTCTTTTTTAACAGTCTTAGCCTTACAAACATCATTATCATAATCATCATCATCAGACGAAGAACTATCTTCGATCATTGGCTTATACAAACTATCTTCGTCACTATCATATGAATCAGAGGATAGTGCATCACCTCCCTCCTGTCGTGCTTGCAACATCGCCTTTCCCTTAGCAACACTCCTCGTACAAGGCCTAAAATTATGGGTGGTTGTTGTCGTTTTCTTCTTGAATGTGGATTTTAGTGTGGAGTTGGATGTTGCTGTTGACACACTTTTAGGGAGAATAGGCTTCGTAGGAGGCATTGGCTTTTGATTAATAGGAGGCTTCGACTGTGGATTAGTGGGAGATTTTGGCTTTTGATTAGTAGCAGGCTTTACCTGAGATTGATCATTTGGATTGGCAAGAGACTTCTCCTGACTTGGAGGTTTTGGATTCGTGACAGATTCTGGCATAGTTGGAGGTGTTGGAGTAGTAGGAGGAGTCGGATTAATTGGAGGGTTAGGAATGTCAATGATGTTGACAGGCGTTGACTTATTTTGGGGGGATTCACTGCTGGGGTTTCTCGTTTTGTCATTAGGAGTGACCATAGCACCTTCTTCTTCTGCAACAACCACTCCTGTATTGTCCATGCCCGTCTTTTCCTCCTCATCTTGTAAATAATCTGGAGATGACACCCCATGCTCAAAATACACATCCACCAATTCATTATTCTTGTGAGCAAGGAAACACATCTCCCTAAGCTCGTTGTCACTCTTTAGATTCCTTAATCCAGTTTCTAACGTCCTTCCGGGGACTAGCCACCAACAATGAAGGATCTTGTCATAGCCTAACTCCTTGTAATAATTCCTTATGAAGAAAATGTCCAAGGTATCCTCATCCAGATCATCTAGGCAAGTTAAGTTATCAGGGGTATATCTCAAATTTCCTTCATCATCTTTCTCAAAGTTTCCTCCATGATGAAACATTATATCCAACAACACATCCATCTGCACCAACAAATCAAAACCATTAAATTTCACACAATCGTATAAGAGGACTTCAACATCATATTAAAATCCTATACATTAATATCACAGTCACCAACATGCATTAACCCACTATTGAAAAAATCTCTGTTTCATTGCCAAAAAACAGAGCATATACACACCAAACCTTTTGTCCTAACAAAAATTCTTAAATACAATCCTTTAAGGTAATGCAGCCATGAAACTCTAGGACAACCCAACACAGTAACAAGGCAATCATACACCTTCATCATATATTGATTCATGAAATAAATTCAAAAATTATTTCAACCAACACATACTTCAACGATGCAGAAGACAGAGAAACCACTTGCCTCCAAAGGAACACCAAACTCTTCAAACGAAGTGTGACAGTGGAAGAGACGGGGAAGACGAGGCTAAGTCGCTACCATTGATGAGAGAATGGGAAGACGAAGACTGAGCGTAGAGGAGAGGAGACGAAGTGTGAGAGTGTTCAAACAAATATGGTGAAGGCAAACCGTTTTCAAGGGCTTCAACTTAAGAACGACGTCGTTTACTTTTTCATTGGGCGCCAAATCAATACTGCGTCGTTTCACTTGGCTCTAGCGTGGTATTGGAGGTGCCAGATCATCCCTCCGTTTACTGACTTGGCACCGAAAAGGGTTGCAGGGCAACTATGGGTCTCGGAGCTGAATGTGAGGGATGCTATTAAGAAATTTTGAAAGTCAAGGACAAGTATGGGTAACTCGCCTAATCTCAGGGACCACTTTAGGGTTTTAGTCTCAAGAAAGTATGTACAATTATTTTTTATTCTTTTCTTTGCAACAGTTTGTATATCCATGGAAAAAACTGTTGATGAATTAGTTTGTGTTTACAGTTTTTAAAAATTAATTTGTATTTAGTTATAATTTTTTTTTTTTTATGAATTTTGGCTAATTTACACTAGACATTTAGGACTAACTCTTGGTCACAAATTTCCTAATTCACAAAATTCATGTCCAAGTAAATTTTTATTTAATTAAATCAGATCAAGAATATGTAGCACTCAAATCATTCAACTTAATAGTGGCCAATGCTATCGGATCTCTACCCAATCTATGAGCATATGATATTATATGATGAGATGGTATCCAAGCTTAACTTTGCTTGCATGGTTATTGACTTATTGTCAACATGATAAGCTTGAACTAGCCTATACTCAGAGCTCAGTAGTTCACATTCTCTCTTGGACTTATTTGATTTGTTTGGTCAAGTAAATAAGAATATAAAAAAAAAT
>NC_029789.2:144086934-144091154 GCF_000816755.2 Arachis ipaensis | reverse complement strand
ATAATAATTAGTTATCTAATTAGATTGAGATAATAACTTAATTGATATCGAATTTCTAAATTTTCAAATACTTTTTTTTTTAATCTCAAAACTACGAAGAAAAAAAAGTATTTGGGACAAACTCTATCAACTACTCTAATAGAAATAACAATTCCTCAACAGTAAATTAAAAAAAAAACACATACACACTTCTAGAATACTGTATGTGCAATTGTTGCCAAGTAATCTCTGCTTTTGGATGATATGCCATATGATCTGAAGTAATAATAATGCATGGAATTTTGCTTTGAGTGCTTAATTAATGCACTATGCTAAATATACATTAAAATTAATCACTAAAATTAGTTATTAGTATAAAATGTATATTGATATACATTAATTTTAATGTACAAACAATATTTTTGTTAATTAATTATTGGCTCTTGTGATTTTGTTCTATCTCTTGTATTGTCCTTAACACTTGACTCATCTTAGGCCTATTATGTGGTATAACATGAGTGCATTCTAGTGCTAATTCAGTTAACTTCAACATTGCATCATGCCCTTCTTTTTCTGCTAATAACTCTAAATCCAATATATCTGTGGACCAATCATTGTTCACCACAGTTCTCACCCAATCTGAAAGATCACTTACAATATCATCATCATTAGCACTAGTTACTTGGCCAGGAATCTTCCCAGTTATGATCTCAAGCATGATGATACCAAAGCAATAAACATCTGCTTTGTGTGTTAGTTTCTTCCCTTTGACAAATTCTGTTGACTTGCTTATGGCTAGTTTCTCAGCATGGTTTTTCTTCTTTGAGCTTAGAAGTGGAAAGAATCCATAATTTGTGAGCTTGGAATGGTTATAGGCTCCTTGGCCATCTTGTTGGATTAGGACATTGGTTGATTTTAGGTTTGCATGAGGGACCTTTTGATATGGCAAACATTCATGAAGAAATGCAACACCCTTTGCTATGTCTTTGATAATGGACATTCTTGTGCTCCAATCAAGTGACATTCTTCCAATTCCTCTACCCTCTAGCACCAACAGATTATATATGAATCTTTATGTTAGTGTCTTAATTTAGGGTTTAATGTGTGGTTTGTTTGTCTTAAAAAAAATCAGTTTTTATAGAAATAATAAAAATTTAAGAAAAACTTTTGGGCCAGCAATTTTTAGTATTTTTGTTTATCATTTGATTAGTGCAATACTAAATTGTCTTTAACAAATAAATTTTACTAATTCATACGTACAAATTCTGGAAAATGTGGATATAAACATCATTAATTCATGTATGTAAAATTCTGGTAAATATAAGTACAAAGTATATACTTTTTATTACAAAATATCTATAAATATGGGTGCAAATTATTGCTGGCAAAAAAAAAAATTTGTTGACTATATAGTATTGTTCAAAATTTAAAAAGTAAAAAAATTTTGACTTTTTGTAAAAGTAAAAAAAAAAATATTGAGAATTATTTTTTTTTCCAACTAACTATTAACCAATACTTTTTTATCCCTTAACATTTTTCCATCAACTATTTGGATGAAAATAGTGAATGATAAATAAACAATTTTTATGTATGTAAAAAGCATTTCTCACCAATATAAAAGTCAAAAAAAGAATATATAACCAATTAATTGTCATTTAAATTGAAAGTACAAATTTACCTACATAGTAAAAGTTATTGCTCTTTCAATCATAAAGAAAATTTGAGCTGTAAAAACAATGTTAATAATTTTGTGGTTTCTTTAGAATTTAGGAAAGAAAGGAAAGAATTAATGTACTAACCATGTAAGAGCTCAAACAAAGTTCCATCATTCATAAGCTCATAAATGATGAGCTTTTGCTCCTCTGAATAATAGAAAGATATAATCTCTACAAGATTTTCATGCTTGATGCTCCCAAGCAATTGCATCTGCTGAAGAAATTCCTTTTTGCTCAATTCATTCATGCAGCTAAGCTTCTTCACAGCAACAAGAGCACCATTTTCAAGTGTTGCTTTGTATGTAATACCCAATTTGCCCCTCCCTAGAACTTCTGCTGATGCCCTTAACAAATCATCTAAGTCAAATACTGGAAACTTCTTGTTGGAAAATTCCAATCTTCCTAATCTTTCAGAGTCTTCACTGAAGGAATGAGACACCATTTTCTTTGCCCATGCTCCAAATACATACCCTGAAAATAAAAACATTCATTATATTCATCAATATGAGACAACATTTTTCTTCATGACCAATTTTCTAGGCTTTTGAAGACAGGGGAGATTCAAACTATCAAACTAAATGAGAAATCACAAACTTGATCTAAGATCTAAGACAACAAATATGTTCTAAGTAACGCGTACTAATTCGCGTGTACAAATTCACAATTTGTCTGCGTACCGAAACGTCATAAGTACATTTTTCACATAAAATATTTTACTTGTATTGTATCACATACAATTTTTGTACCAGAACGTATTGCATTCTATGTAACTATTATTCGATTGGTCTTTCTGAATTTACACTATTTACTTACTATAAATTTAACTGTTGTTACAACATGCTTGAAAAAAGACATCAACCTTACCTGCTGAATCTTTTGAATCTTTTCTTCTTGTTTCTTCTGCACTAGCCCTTCTTTTACAAAACAACAAAGCAATGATGATCAGAAACGGAAACAGTGCAGAAGAAGAAGCAATCAGAGCAATAATCCAAACTTTGAGTCTCTTATTTTTTCTAACTTCTGGTTCTGGCATAGGAGATGGAGAAGGAGAAGGTTCAGGACATAACTTATCCAATGGCTTCCCACAAAGATCTGTGTTATTGTCAAAGGAACTCACTGGAAACCTTTGAATCACATGAGTCTGAGGAATAGGCCCCACCAAGTGATTATATGAAAGGTTGAAACTTTCCAATGATGGTTGATCAAAGGATGGAATTTGACCATCCAAGTAATTCTCTTGCAGCTCCAAAACTCTTAGACTAGGAAGATCAACATACCCAGAAGGAATTTTCCCTGAGAAGTGATTATCTGAAAAGATCACTTCTTCTAAAGACACCAAATTTGTGAGATTTGGTAGCATCCCAAGAAGCAAATTGTTTCTGAAGCTGAGTTTCTTCAAGAGAGTAATGTTTTGAAGGAATGTAGGATTTTTCAAAGTTCCACTAAGGTTAATCCCTTCAAGAACAATGTGAACAACATGAAAATTAGAACAAGTGATACCAAACCATTTGCTTTGATTTTCTCCAATGCATGGTGGACCAACCCAATTCCCATGCAAATCAATGGAAGAATTTAGAGAATCCCTTATAAACAACAAAGCCTCTCTTTCTTGTGGATAAAAACTTTGATCACTGCACAAGACCAGGCTACTATTTTTGTTATTGTTGCTCAAAAACAATAAAAACAGAAACAAAAACAATGATACATAGTAAAGAATTGTTGTTATGTTAAAAGGCAAGATCATGATTTGTTGAGCAATTTGCATAAGCCAGCTTGACATGAGTTTGGTAACCAATGAACAAAGTATTGCACTCTTTTTTTTTTTTTTTTTTGCTTTAATTGTTTTGTTCTTTTTTGACGAAGTTGACAATGCAAATTAAAGTTGTGGTGAGATAGTGATCATAGTATTATTGGACACAAACGGTCTGAACAAGGTTTTGGTTTGGTTTACTTTGTTTAATATTTTTGTTATTATATTATTATTAATTAACTACATAATATATATGGTGGTTGCACAAGATGACAGCTTTCAAAATGTTTCCTGCTACATGGCATATTACGGTTCCAAATTGGACTCTTTTTTTTTCTTCTTCTTCTATTTTTTTTCTTCTCTAAATCATGGTTCTTCAAGAGACTGATGAACTGATGATTGATGAAGCCTGACATTTAAATTGAGTTAAATGTATCTTTTTAATTTATATGCACTAGTAGCGTAAGAAAAAAAATATCACAAATATATAATCATGTAATAATTGAAGTGTTTTTTTTCTTAACTAGCTACTTTATGAAAAGTTACATACACAAAAGTTTTTTTATGTGCTTTTACCTTCCAATTTAATTTTGATACGCATAGTAAAATAATTATTCAAAAGAGCGAATATGATTGTATGACTATTTTTATGTTTTTAGTATATCAAATTAAATTCTTTTATATTATTACGGTATAATATTTAAATTTATAGATTTGAATTGTCATTTGTTATTATATAGATACAAACACGGAACACGACATGACACAGGATACGT
>NC_029789.2:144078908-144086145 GCF_000816755.2 Arachis ipaensis | reverse complement strand
CACATAAATTTAGTCAATATATTTCACCAAAAAATTTAGTCAATGTATACGTAAAATATAACAAAAAATAGAGAAAAACTTTAAATTGTTCTTGATAATTATTTTCAAAAGACGAGTCTCCAATAAAAAAAATATGTTAATCCTAATTAGTATTTAACTAACAAATTAGCAGTTTAACGTGCTATGTAGGTATATTCTGTGCATCCAAAGAAAAAACATTAATGAAGGGGTAACAAATTTAACGGAGATAAAGATCAAAGGTCGTAAATAAATTTTTTTTATTAGAATTTCTTCATCTTTTAAAGTAATTATCACGGATCGTGTACGGTTTTTTTCTCTGCATTGGTATTACTGGTTTATGCTGCTTAGTGTTATGGAACAAGTACACTGATTTTGCTCTGCCACCCTATGATGTTTACTCGGCGGGCGCTAGTGACCATCCAACATCAAAAGCAAACCCTCAATGATTTTCTTGTCGAAATAAAATGATTAAATGAATATGAATATCAGAATATGTAAACGTGCGTATATATATATGGTTGTGATTCAGTGGGAGTTATGGAAAACATATTACTAAATATAACTCTTTTGCTTGGATTTTAATCGATTCAAACAAATAAATTATTAATCAAACTTGTATCAAAAATCTTAATTTGAGGATAAATACAACTCGTCTTTGCGAATTGCTCCTAAGATATGAGTGTGCTATTTGTTCAATGATCAAACCAAGTTTATAAGCACGCTTAATGGAGCCTGAAATATATCGAAGTGGGATCATTCATATTAATAAATAAATAGAAGGTTAAGTTTTATCCAGAATAGCAAAAATGAAAACAAAGAAAGGGAAATAATTGTAAAAGAAAATAAGAAATCACAAGTTGGGGAAAAATGAAATTGCAGGGAATTATAAAATGCAAAAAGAAACTAAACTCAAGCTCCAAACACTCACTTGTAGTCCTAATCCATTCTATCTGTTTAATTTGTCAAGTGATTGGAAATTTGACAGTATTAACGTGTCTTATGATTTAATAGAAGCTCTCCCTTGTCAGAGATTTCATAACCCTTTTATAGGCGAACTCTCAAGGGTAAATAACAAGTCTTGGACTTCAAGTTTCTATCGTCATATTCCTTGAATTTTCCCAAACTTCCTCCATTATTGCTTCGGCTCAAGTCTTCCTAGTTCTTGTCTTTCAATTCATTACCTTCTGTTGTTGCCGTCGGTTGACCTTTGTCGAATTTCTTTAAGCTTAGTACTTAAGGTGGCATCAATTTTTCAGGCCTTCCAACGTTTTTCACGGTCTCATGCCTCGACCCGATGCTCAAACATAGACAAAGAGGTATGTGACACAATACGATATAGGACAGGATATTTCGATACACAAATTTTTTTAGATAAAATATAAAATATTTTTTAGATAAATCATAATGATATTTTAATATTTTATTAATATTAAAACATAATTCAATTTTTTAATTATTTTTAATATCTTATTTTAATTATATAAAGTATTTAAAATATTTTTTTGTTTTAATAATATATAATATATAATATTTCTAAATTTATTTTAAGAATACATGTTAAGAATAAGACTAGAGACGCTGACACGTGATGGTATTTAATTACCAAACGAATAATAAATAATAATATATAATATTTCTAAATTTATTTTAAGAATACATGTTAAGAATAAGACTAGAGACGCTGACACGTGATGGTATTTAATTAGGTGTGTCCAAACGAATTCAAAGAATAAATTTTTTTATTAAGACATGGTTAGACACAGCAGACACGCGTGTTGAACGAGTGTCTGAAATGTGTCCGACGCGCAGACACAGCAACTCAATGAAGTGTTCGTACTTCGCAGGTCATTTGTCATCCATATTATATACGTATAACTAACAATTAAAGAAGAGTAAAGTGATAATTAGATTCTCAAGAATTTCGACCTCGGACTAATTAGTCCTTGAAGAAAAAAAGTATCCATTAGATTCTCCACGATAATAAACAATGGACATGTATATCCTTCCATCAATAGATACAACGAAACAAAACTAAAGTTGTCTATATATTTCTTTATTTATAGTTGTGTGTATTCCGTTGCTGTTATGTGAGCATAAAACGATGTAATTTTGAACAGTGAGACATCTATTATCTTTTGAATTTTTATATAACATTTATCAACTCTCTCTATTTATTATAAATCCGATCTTACCAAAACAGGCAAAAGTTTAGATCCAAAAGTTGTTATCTATGTGACGATCTTTCATAAAAAAATACTTCATAGTAGGTAACGATACATATAAACACCGTCGTTAAGTTTTACGTGATAAATTAATAGAAGAACATCACATGTTCACGTTTGTTATTGTGGAGGATCAAATTAATTTTTTTTTCAAAGACTAATTAATCCAAATTCAAAATCTTCAAAAACTTAATTGTCAATTTATTCATTAAAGAATAAGGTTAATGGTAAAAACGACCTATGAAAGAATTAATTCAGTTTTTGAAAAATCAGATCTTTTTTTTTTTTTGAAAGTAAGAGCTCAACACAATAACGTTGAGCGATCAGAACTAGTCAAGCAAAAACACATAAAAACCTACTTAAAAATGAAGACACCCAAACACATAAAGGTCCCCTGTCATCTCCGGCATAGCCATCAACAACAAGAGGGAGCAACACCTCTCCACTCATTAACGCTCGTCATGGTCATGTTGATAACTTCTTCAACACCTCTGCTTTGATCGTGGAAGATCCTTCTGTTCCTTTCCATCCATATATTCCAAATGACAGCACAAAAACACCTTAGCCGCTGCTCACGATTCTCCTTACTCCTTGGTTCCTCTGTCCAACTGAGATAGTGCTCTTTCAGCGAACCCGGATAAGACCATTGGTAGCCGAATCCTGATATCCAAGCACTCCACACCTGCCAAGCAAATTCACATCCTAGAAACAAGTGATATATATGTTCCAATTCGTTATTACATAACATGCATACAGTGTCCTCCTGTCTGATAATTCCAAATCGGCTCAGCCTTTCTTTAGTGTTCACTCTGCCTATTAAAACAAACCAAGCAAACAGCTTCACTCTTTGTGGAACCAGACCTTTCCAAATGGTGCTTGTGAAGCTGTAGCTGGTCACCTCCTCTGGAAGCCTTTCAACCTGCATCACCTGCACAAATGAGTAGTTGAATAGACACCTTGCCTATCATATTTCTAAATCACTCTATCCTCTCTGTGGTTTACTAATTTCACCAGTCTCAAAGCCTCATGTAATTGATTCAGAAGCTCCAATTCCCACTGAAAAAGCTCTCACCTCCATTAGAAATTCCAAATCCACTCTATCCCATCCCAAAACCCACAATCCCCAATAACAGATCCACACTGGTTTGAAATAGAGAATAGTCTCGGAAACCGGTCTTTCAGAGAACCACATAGTAGCCATACATCCTACCAAAATCGAGTCTGTCGCCCATCACCAATCTCCATGGACAGCCTTGTAACCATCTTATCTCTTATACGTTTATTCGTGATGTTTAACTAGCATATATCCTTCCAAGGGCCTCCTCTCGTAGGAAGGGCTTGAGTTGACAGTAGCTCATTGGGCTTCATATTATTACATGAACATACAATTTTTTTCACAACGGGCACTCTTCCTTAGCAAACCGCCACCACCACTTGAACAACAATGCTGAGTTTCGAATCATAGCGTCGCCAACTCCCAAGCCACCTAGTTTTTTTGGAGTCTGCACCATTTCCCATCTAACTAATGCCATACCATTCCTACCATCTTTCTTACTCCACATGAATCTTCTCTGCAGTGAAATCAACTTCTTAGCAACAGCTTTTGGCATCTTGAACAAACTCAAATAATACACTGGCAGACTGTTTAATACTGATTTGATAAGCACCAGCTTCCCAGCTTTGTTTAGCATCTTAGCTTTCCACAAGCTGAGTTTCTCCTCCACTTTGTCCATAATAGGTTTCCAAGTTTTCACCAATCTCGGATTCACTCCTAAGGAAATCCCTAGGTATTTAACTGGAAGATTGTCCCCCTTACAACCCAGGAGGTTACACATACGCTGGATCCACTGCTCGTCACAATTAACCGGTATCAAACTTGACTTATCAAAATTAATACAGAGGCCTGACATCAACTCAAAGTATCGCAACAGTCGCTTGTAATTCTTGATAGTCTCCTCATCTGGTGGGCAGAACAGAATAGTATCATCAGCAAACTGAAGGTGCGATAATTCTATTCTATCCCTCTCCACCAACAACGGTGATATACGCCCGTTCCTGATCGCCTCTCCAACCATTCGATGCAGCACATCCACCACCAGTACAAATAAAAAGGGAGAAAGTGGGTCACCTTGTCTCAAACCTCTTTCCATTTTGAAAGGTTTAGATGGCGAGCCATTTAGCAGAACTGACATAGAGGCAGTCGTCACACACTCCATAACCCATGTTCTCCATTTATGCCCGAAACCCATCTTTTTTAACACAATGTCCACAAAGCTCCATTTGACTCTGTCGTATGCTTTCTGAAAATCTAACTTGATTATTGCCGCTTCTCTATTTCTCTGTTTAAGCCAGCTAACCGTTTCACATGCAATAAGTGCCCCATTGTGTATTTTCCTTCCCTTGACAAATGCACTCTGCGTCTCCCCTACTAACCCTGGCATCACTGATCTCATCCTCCTGACTAGCACCTTCGAGATGACCTTGTAAACGCACCCGACCATACTAATAGGTCTCAAGTCTTTGATCTCCTTTGCGCCGACGAACTTTGGAGCCAATGCCACCCAAGTAACATTACTATCAGTCGGTAACCTGGAAGAATTAAAGAATCCCATCACTGCTGCCGTAAATTCAGGACCAATCTCACCCCAACACTTCTTAATGAAGTTCATGTTGTACCCATCACAACCTGGCGCTTTAGAAGACTCACAGTCCCACACAGCCTCCCTGATCTCCTCAGCCAATGGCAGCATCTCTAAGGTCACAGCATCTTCCTCAGCTATCTTCCCCACTAGACCATCTCTAAAGCCCATCAATGGAGTAGCTTCCTGATGATATAATTCCTTGTAGAACTCTTTGATAGCTATCTTAATTCTCGCTTGATTCCTAACTGTTCTGCCATTTATCACCAGAGTATCAATCCTATTGTTTCGTCTTCTTGTTGAAGCCATATTATGAAAGTATCTTGTATTTTTGTCTATGTCCTTCGCGTGCCGAGACCGAGACATCTGTTTCCAATGCATTTCCTTCCTTACGTACCATTTCTCATAGCAAGTAACCAACGCCCTTCTTCTAGCCTCCATCGTGGCATCATATACTCCATTGCTGACCATATCATCAATCCTCTTAATTTCTTCCTCAAACTTTGTGATTTTACTGTCCATCTCACCAAAATTAGCCTTGTGCCAACTCCCTATTGGGATCGTCAATGACTTCAAATTTTCTGTGAACTGTATCTCTCCCAAGCCTCTCCATTGCTCCCTGATCGTACTAAGAAATCCCTCATGTGTAAACCACGAATCTAGACTTCGGAACGGCCTTGGACCTCCCCTCAACTTTTTGTCCTCCACTATTATGGGGCAGTGATCTGACAATCCCCTTGGCTCCCCTCGTAAGCGAGTTTCTGGAAACTCTTCCAGCCACTCCACACAGAGCTCTATCTATACGGCTACAAGATCGACCTCGAAACCATGTAAACTTGTGATTAGTGAGTTCCAAATCTACTAAATGCATATCTTGTATCCAGTTCTTGAAATCTTCCGCTGACCGAGGTATAGTAGTTGCACCTTTTCTTTCCTCTTCATGTACTATTTCATTAAAATCTCCCATAAAACAACAAGGGACCTGACATAACCCAGCTATATAGCTCAGCTCCTCCCAAACCTGAAGCTTTTCATCTCTATTATGAGGGCCATAGACCAGTACGAAAGCGCAATGGAAACTACTCTTTAACATTACTCCTTCAACACACAACCACCTCTCTCCCTTATAGCAGTTAATCATGTTAAATACTGATTCGTCCCACATTAACAGAAGTCCACCAGACGCACCATCAGAGCCTACATACTCCCATCCTAACGCATCTTGTCCCCATATTCTTGCAACATCAAACTTCGTCATAACCTGTCTTTTAGTCTCAATCAATCCTACCAGATTTAAACTATATTTTTTCTTTAAGTCCTTCACCATTCTCAACTTCTCATCACCCCGTAGACCCCTAATATTCCATGCACTAAAATTTATTTAAAATTTTTTGTACACACCTGTTGTATTTTTTGTTAGGCCTGCATCGTCTCATCTTTGCCTTCTGCTTCGGCATTTTTCTCTTACAGTCTATTTCTTCATTTTGTGCCTGAAGGATTGCCATAATATCATCCTCTTCATTTAACAACATAATACCTGACTCTTTGTCCAGCTCCCACATCTTTCTGTTCTCTAGTAACTGTTCCTGCAATTCTGATATCTGGCTATCACTGTCCTCTGCTTCGTCAACAGAAACCTCATGCCCAGGAACATTCCTTCTAACATTCCTTCTATAATATATAATAGTAAATGAAATGATTTTTTATTTTGTCGATTAGATAATATTTTATAAAATGATTTATGTGATATATTATTATCTAATTAACAGAATAACTAATTTAACTAATTCAAAGTATCTGACTTTTTTAAAATATCAAATTCATGTTAATTGATTAATTAAAATAACTTATAATATAGTACTAATGGAAAGAGTCAAATATATGTGTATTTATGTTTATAGATGTAAAAATAATATACGAAAAATTAAAACAGTGAATATATAATAAGTTTATGCTTTATGTGTATTAAAATTGATTCCTTATGCTTAGATGTGGTGACTTCGTGGGAAGCAAGGAATGTCAATGCTTAGTGCTGGAAACAAAACTGTTTACTTATTTCATCTCTCTGAAAATGCGCATATTCTTGATGGTTGGCATAATGTAAATTATTAACATGATAATTAATTAATTATATTTACACCAACATAATTTTCAAGGCATAAATGTATTTACATGCTTTATATTATCCGAATCAATAATTAAAGAAAGCATGCATATCATCAGATTACAAAGTGTTCCATTTCATTAAATTAATAGAATAAAGAAAAGGTATCAAATCAATAATGGGATTTCTTAGGATTGAATAATTCGTTATGTATATAAGTATTCCTTTGGTTACTTTGTCACGAATTCGTT
>NC_029789.2:144074749-144078729 GCF_000816755.2 Arachis ipaensis | reverse complement strand
ACTAACAATCACATACCAGCAAAATAACTAATTTTTAAACTCATTATTTAAAAAACCATCCAATATAATTGAGCTAACTAAGTTTTAAACTCACATTCTGTCCTACAATACCTTAAATTAAGCTCGCTTATTATAGTGCAGTTGTGTAGACTTTATGCAATTGATCCCTTTTTTTTTCAATTAAAAAAGGTTTCGTGGAAGATAAACTAAAGCATTATTTTGATTTGATTAGTTAGTCGCCATAGATTTGCGGGCAAGCACTCCATGATAATTAATTTGCTGATGTCGTCACCTCCGCCTATAATTATCTTCGGACTATTTTTATTTAGAGAGTTGTTATACATTTAAGTATATTTTTATTTAAATTTATTTAAGTAGATCTAACATCAATAAAAATTATTTTCATTAAAAGAGCATATTATCACGCTCTTTCTTTATTTTTTTCTTCTTTTTCTCAATCTTGTTTACACGCTAAGCCCCGAACTTGGGACTACATAAAAAAAAAGAAAATCCCTTCCCATTAGCAGAGTACGAGTCGGGAACATCAAGAAAAACCTAAGCTCGCGCCTTGGAAGACAATAGACTTATTGGTACCTAGATAGCGCCTCCTAACACGGGAAAGAAAAAGCTGCTGGGTTACGGACAAAAAATACTTATTCGAAAAAAAACCAGATTCCGTAGACTCGAACGCGACCAATTAACAACACTCCATTCTAGTCTCAAGATTTGGAACATTACAACCATATTGCCGATAGCGCTCTTTTCGTTTTTCGTCCCATCATCTGGTACGGCGCGTTTTCTTCTTCTTCGTTTTCTTTGCGTTTTTTTTCTTTCTCTTTCTCTTCTTATTTTTTCGTATTCTTTTTTTCACGTGTTTTTTTTATGGTTATTTTTTTGTTATTGTTGTTGCTGTATTTTTTTTCTTTTTCTCTTTTTTTTCTTAGTGAAAAAGCAGTAGACAAGGAAGAGTTTTGAATTGTGCAGAACAGAAATGAATGAACTGAAATTATATTCAGAATGAACTGAAATTGTTAGAAACAAGAGATTAAACTGGAAAAAAGATTTGTGTATTATTGAATGTATTCAAGTTGTCTATTCAAGTTGTCTACTCAAGTTGTCTGGGATGATACAATATAGAAGGGTATTTATAGGTACTAAGAGAATCATAATAATAAAGACGTAATATTCTATAATAAATATTTAGATCTACTAAATAATTCTAACTGATCCTAATTATATTCTAACAGAAACAAAAGTTAAATTCAGAAACAAAAGTTAAATTCAGAATATAAACTCGTTTCAAAACAAGTACAGACTAAATGCATCTTATTTAAATCCAGAATGAATCAAAATTACTTAATGATTGCGATATACAAACTTAATTCGAAAACAAACTCATAAACAAAATTGAATCATGAACAAAAACACATTCAAATTCATCAAGTGATTTTGCAGCATTATATATTTCTTCTTCTTTATTTGATTAGATGAACAAGACAAGAAAAGAAGAATATGATAAGAAGAGAAAGACTAAGATATTAAAATTGAAATAGAAAGACTAAGATTTAATATTGTGTTTAGTGGTGAAATATTAGAACTAAAATTTTAATTTTAAAACACAAAATTATAGTCCCTTCAATATTTTTAAAAAGTAAAGACAGAAGAGACTGAAATTTCTAGAATTAGAGATTGAAATTTGAATAATATTTCTTTTCAAAAAATACTTTTATTTAACATTTTAAATATATCACTTAATTTTTATATTTATCTTAAATTAGACATGATACTTAAACACAACTTAATCCAATACATTTTATATTAGATATAATATAGAGACTTAATTTAGTCTCACTCTCTCAGACTCTTCGTCTCTATATCTGTTTCTTAATTTTTGTCTTTTAATCTCAATCTCTCTTTTAAATAAATACACTAAAAAAATAAACACTTTTTTTTTCTTTTTCCTTTTTGGTATGCATCCTTTTTTTTCGTTTTTTTTTTTGTTACAGGTTTTTTTTCTTTCTAGTTTTTCTTCTTCTCAATTAAAAAAGAGAAATAAAATATATAAAAAAAAGAAGAAAGAGCAACAAGAATAGTAATAAGGCAGACAACGATAAAGAAGAGTAAACTACCATTTCTACTCATAAAAGTTGAAAACGTTGACATATCTACCCATAAAAAACAGAAATTACCATTTGTACCCGTAAAAAATAGTTTTTACAAGCAAAATTATTCAAACCTTAAAAAATTAAATAAAATTCTTAAACTACCCTTCTCTCCACCACTACCACTATCATCTAATCCCCCTCCTCTCTCTCTCTCAATGTTCCGCTAGGGCAAGTCTTGCAGGCTTCGATGGTGCAACCAGCTCTCCCCACCCGTGGAACATCGGGCCTTCACCCCCGAAGAAGACGACACTATAATCAAAGCTCATGCTCGGTTCGGTAACAAGTGGGCCACCATAGCCCGACTCCTTTCTGGCAAAACCGACAATACCATTAAGAACCACTGGAACTCCACCCTCAAACGCAAGTGCGCCTCCATGGGCCCCATCGACGATCCTCACTTCGCGCAGCCACTCAAACGCTCCATCAGCATTAGCGCCGCCGTACCCGTGTCAACGATGGTGGTGAGGTACTTGTTGCCGACGGTGATGGCGACGACGGAGGTGGCAGGCCGTGGCCCAACTCGTCCATGCCCTTCACCACTTTGAGTTTCCTGTTTTTTATTTTCTTCTCGCGCTTTTTCATAACTCAATCTTCAACCTCCTTAGGCAAAGATCCGAACTTTAGCTATCAGCTCCTGCTGTATAACAAAAGCATCAACTATAGTGTTGCTGTTATTACTTATATTAGTAGTAGTAGTAGTAGCGGCAGTTTCGACTGAAAACCCTAATCTCCTGAGATCGTCGATTCTAATATTGGAGTTAGGAATTGGGGTTAGGGTTTGGGGTACACCAGGAGGAAGGGCAAACAGATTATGAGTCAACTCGAAGAGATTTTGCAGGTAAAAGAGGGTGTGGGGGCAAGAAATCTGAAGATGGTTCTGTTGTTGTTGATGATGGTGAAGTCCTTTTTCTGGGTTGAGAATTCGAAGAAGCAGAAGAGAAAGAGAAAAGCAAAACACAGAATGAAAGCAAGAGAAAGAGAAAGAGGAAGGAGTTAGCAGAGTTGACGGATTATGGCGGCGGCGACGAGTTCAGAAAATGGAAGGAGAGAGAGGATGGGTTAGTGGTGGTAGTGACAGTGGTGAGGAAAAGATGAGAACATTAAGAGAGAGAGGAGAGGAGGGAGGGAGGAGATGATAGTGGTAGTGGTTGAGAGAAGAGTAGTTTAGAAATTTTATTTAATTTTATAGGATTTGGATAATTTTACTTGTAAAAACTATTTTTTATAGATACAAATAATAATTTTTATTTTTTATGAGTAAATATGTCAGCGTTTTCAACTTTTATGGATAAAAATGATAATTTACTCAACAAAGAAAGAAGGAACAAGATAAGCGAAAGGCAAAGCAAATGGGAGAGATTAGAGAGCGGATGATAGAAGGTGAAGGACAAAAGAAAGAAGAAAACTAGAAGAAAAAAAAAAGGAAAAAAGAAAGAGGAAAAGAAAGACAGATGATGGAAGGTAGAGAATGGAAGCAGAAAGAAAAAAAATAGAGAAAAAAGTGGAAAAAAAACTGGGATGTAAAAATTTAATAAAGCATAAAATTTAAAAAAAAAAATTATGTCTCATGTCCATAAGCGGTTCAACTTTAAAGTAGTAAATAAATTTTGTGTATTTGCATCAATTTGCGTTTTATTATTTTTTCAATATTTTTTTAACTTAGCAAATTAAAGGTTGAAAATGTGTTTTCATGAATCATGACTATTTTTTTGATGGATATGCACAACAAACCATCGTAGCCTGAACGTTTAGAAAATAAAAGTTAATATTTTAAATTTAGAATTATGGTTAGAAAATGGAATTTGAAGTTAGGGT
>NC_029789.2:144072551-144074701 GCF_000816755.2 Arachis ipaensis | reverse complement strand
TTTTTACATTAATTCTTTTGTGTTTTTTTTTTTTCTTTTCATCTCTGATGGTGTTGTTACTTTTTCTTTTTCTTTTCCTTTTTTTTTATATTTCTTTTTTATTATTGTTGTTGTCACTACCACCATGTCATCACCTCTATCTCCTCCTCTTTCTTTTCTCATATGAATCTTTTCGATCTCCTCCTTCATTTTTTTCCTCCTCCTCCATTATCATTATTATCATCGTTATCGTTATTGTCATCATCGTCTTCTTCTTATATGTATAACAGTTCAGATCTAGAATGCACCGAAATTTCTTAATGATGACGACACAAAAACAAACTCATTTCAAAGCAAGTTCAAACTATAATATACCAAAATTACTTAATGATAATTCAAAACTCCTACTCGTCCTTCTTATTCTTCTTCATTGTCATCATCATCATCATCATCTTCTTCTCCTCCTCCTCCTCTTCTTGTTTTATCATCTTTCTATTTCGTTATCGTCGTTGTCATCACCACTACACCACCACTTCTATCTCCTCCTCCTCTTCCTTTTTCTTTTCTCATTTGAATTTCTTTAATTTTCTGCTTCCTTTTCATTCTCTTCCTCCATCATCATTATTATCATCATTGCTATCGTTATTGCCATCATCGTTGTCTTCTTTTTATATGTATAATAGTTCAAATCCAGAATGTACCGAAATTCTTTAATGATAACGACACACAAACAAATTTAGACTAAAAGTGTACCTTATTTAAATCCAAAATGCACCGAAATTACTTAATGATGACTATACACAAACAAATTCAATTAAAAACAAGTTCATACCAAAAGTACACTTTATTTAAATCCATAATGCACCGGAATTCAAATTCAGAATGCACCAAACTCAAAACTCCTCCTCCTCCTCATTTTTCTTCATCATTATCATCATATTCTTCTTGTTTTACCTTCTCATTATTCTTCTGGTTTACTCTCTTAACAAGAATAAAAACAAAAAAAATCAAAAAAGAAGAAGAAAAAACACATAATGCTGCAAAATCACCCGGAAGAGGAGGAGAAAAAGAAAAAAATGCAACAGCAACAACAAAAATAAAAGAACGACTATGAGAAGGAATGCAGAGATAAAGGAGGAGAAATGCGAAGAAATGTGAGAACGTGAGAACGTTCACGTAGTTGGAGTGTGTATTTACACTCTTATTAATGAAACTGATTTTTATTATATTTGGACTAACTTAGTTATAAAAAAAAATATTTAAATATGTAGCATGACTCTTTGAAATTTGTTGTTTATGAAATAAGATTTTGTGTTTAGAGTTTAAGATTTTGGATTAAGATTAAAGGTTAGAAGTTTTGAGATTAAAAGTTGTAGTTAAGAATTTAGAATTTAAAATTTGTTATTTAATTATTTAGAAACAGAGTTGGATATTTAGTATTCACGCTCTCACTAATGTATTTAATAGTTACAAATTTTAATGTATATTTTTGTCCTCTTCAAATTCTTCTATGTGTATTTGTGTTTATTTACTCTAACAAAATTAATACTCAAATTACTCTTTAAAGTTACACTCGCGATTCAATCGATCCTTAAAGTTTTAATTTATTCAAGTTGGTTCTCCAACATAGCATCTCGGATTCATATTAGTCTCTAATTTTATTTCTATCATAAAACAGTTAATGACGTACTGAGATAAGTGGATACCTATCACACTGGACTTATTTCTAACAGCGATCTACTGTGGCAATTGTTTTGTCGTAATTTATTCCCTAACAAGTCTTTCAAACCTTTAGGTTAAATCCGGATTAGGGTTTTAAATGCATCGCAAGGAGCAAATTGAAGTTAAAAAAAAAAAAAAATCTAATTGTCACTTCAGATATTTGTTAAAAAGTCTAATATGATAATTATAAGTTCATCTCAGTTTGTCGTTAACAGTTTTATGATAAAAATAAGATTAGAGACTAATATAAATCATGAATGCTAAGTTAAGAGATTAAATTGAGTAAATTGAAATTTTAAAGACCAAATTGAGATGAGAATGTAATTTCAAATGCAAGTATTAATTCTAATACTAATAATAATGTTTAATTACTTTGTTTGTCTCTATAATTTTACTAAATTTGTAATTAGGTCTCTATATTTTTTTCTTTTAATTGAGTTTTTATATTA
>NC_029789.2:144071232-144072468 GCF_000816755.2 Arachis ipaensis | reverse complement strand
AAACCCTTAAACCCTCCATTTTTCGACTTTGAAAGGTTTTTTGAATCATACAATAGCATAGATCAGCTCCAAAACCCTACCCCTCCCTCTCTCTCTCTCTCTCTCTCTCTCTAAAAGGTTGAAGTGCAGAGCATCACATCACGATGAGGAAGAAGCTTCTGATCGCAGCAGCAGCACGCCTCTCCTTCCGCTCCATTCAGAAACCTCGTAAACTCTCTTTTCATGATTTTCACCTCAGTTTTATGTTTTAGTTTTTTCTTTGGAATAAATTTTCAGTTTTGGATTATTTAGACATAGGGTTTTATTTGCTGTTGTTTTATTAGCTTGACATGGAAATGAAGCTAAGGTTAATAATCTATGAATTGCATGCATCACATTGTTTCAGAGATTGTTTCATCTGGCTGCAATGAATCAGTAATGAAAGCTTGATCAGTGCCAATCATCTTTGGTTTCATCTGCCATGGAATTGAAGTTATAGAAATTGGAATTAGGTGAATGACATTTGAGCACTGAAGCTGCATTTTATACGTTAATTTTTCTTGAAGTGTTAACTTTTTGTAGCTTAGTGCAGTGAGCCAGTGACGTTGAAGGCCAAGTGTGTTTATATCTATTTGGAATGGATTTTTGTGTTATTAGGTTTTGTCTGTTTGTATCAGACTATCTGGTTATAATGCCTTTCTATGAAATTGAGCGTGGAATTTCAAAATGTTTGCTTACTTGGATATTGTTTTGCTGAATTCTTTAACTAACAACCATAGATCTAATGCATGTCTTGTGTGTGTGTGACAGCATCCTTCGACGTAAGCAATTCTGTTGGTCCATTGTATGTCCAGTCGTGCGGATGGTCATATGCTGCTTCTGTCTCTTCTGACATGCCAAATGCCCGAAAAGGCCGGAAGAAGATTCGTCAATGTGAACGTAGAGCGATGGTTGAGTCTTACGTGAACAAGTAATTTTTCATTTCTTTTGAAGTTGAAGCTTTATTCAACATCTTTTGAGGTTTCTTGCATTTTGCTTTGTCTATGCAATACTGACGCTTAGTTTGGTAAAGCATTTTGAAGAGCAGCTTATACTTTTCAAAAACCCAAGCACCTCGTTTTGTGTTTTGGTAAATAAAACAGAAAATGTGTTTGTTCAAAATTTAGGGGGTGTTTTTTTAAGCACCTAAAGAGGAGCTTTTCAAAGTTGACTTATGCTTATCAAAATTAAAAATTCTAATATAATTGTATATATTAA
>NC_029789.2:144067745-144071042 GCF_000816755.2 Arachis ipaensis | reverse complement strand
ATCTAAATTTACTGTTATATTTATATCTATTGTGGTCCTTTTAGATTTTAAAAGTTATTTTACCAAACACGTTGTTGCGTGGGCTTACCAAATATAGGTGTTGCAGCTTTTAAAAAGATGTCTTTCAAAAGACAACTTTGGTAAGCTACTTTTGAAAAGTAAAAGTTTTACCAAACCAAGCTTGAGTATTTCAAGAAGGTTGAGGTGCATCCATCATAGTTTTTATTAGAAACCTACTTTTCAGGACTAGAAAACACACCCATATGGTATTCTGAGTCTCTGGTCATTTTTTGGTTGAGTTCATTGATCTCTTGACTTAGTCCCACATTTGTTACTAGTTTATGCCTTAAAATGTGACAAAGGGTTTTTAAAAGACGGAAAACAATGCCCATGACCCTGTATATAATGATCTACTAGTTTGTGGTGAAGAAAAAGTTTCCTATATGTATAATATATGAAGGAAAAAGTTTCACTTTCTTAAGTATTCCCTTCTTTCTTCTCTAGAAACAATTCAACATCACAAATGCTGTCTTTATTATTTGTTTTCCTTAACAAGAAAACGATCCATGTGGGCTCTTGTTATGCCACAATGGTGCACTTATTTCTTATTAGCCATTTAGAAATGGCTGAATATTACTTGTTTTTTCTTTCCACAGATATAGAACAATAAATGCAGGGAAGTTCCCGACAACAAAGGATGTTCAAAGGCAAGTTGGTGGTGGTTTTTATTTTGTACGGGAAATCATACAGGAACTGGAATACAAATCTAGAACGAATTCTTCCAAAGAAATGGATGAGAATCTGTTGGAACAGAAGAAATTCAATGAGAGTAAACTCCAAATCACTGTAGCCCGGAAGGTTTCATCAGATAATACTGGGAGTGCAAAAGAAAGGACAGCCCAAGATGATTCTCAGTCAATAGGTTTAGATGAACGGGAGATTATTAATGCTGGTTGTGATCATCTTAAAGTAAATAGACAGTCACGGACATCATATGAAGCTGAAATTATCCATGCACCAGTAAGCATTGAACTTTATTGTGTAGGTGTAAATGTGATGAAAAATGATAAGCCAAAAAGGAAAATTGGCATTACAATTCATAGTTTTTCTTTTTTTCACCATCCACCCTCCCCCCAAAATAATAACTGTATGCCTTGCTTTGATGTCTAATTGCTGAACTGTACCTTTTTGTTATCTTTTTGGTTCTAGTGTATATTATAAATTGTCAAGGCTTCAAAGAACGACACTGCATTATCTGTGTAACTTTTGTCCTTGTCCTGATATTAATATAGATAGTGCATTCTGCATGATTTTGAATAACCTTATTAATAGTAAATCTGTTCTATTATGAACTCAAATTCTTTTAGGTTGTTAGTTACACCTTTTGATGTTTCTGGCTTCCTGTGTTCTTTTCTTGTTTTTTTTTTAAATAATTCATACTATTAATTGAATCAGTGTTTTATTGTTATTTGAAAAAAGAAGGGGGAGGGGGATCTTTTCATATTATTACAAATTTTCCTTCTGCATTGTTTCAGGATGCACCAACAAGCCAGCTGCTACAAGAGAGACGAAAAAGTCCTTCTAGTCCTTCAAGTGATAACAATGGTAATGTGTATGACAAAGCTGAAGGCCATGTATCTGAATTTGTTGAAACGGAAAATCATCAAGTAGTGGAGGAAAGATGCATTGGGAAAGAAGGTTATGAGAAAAGGGGGAAAGCTCCCTCGGGAGACATTTATGGAGAGACTTCCCATTCAACCCTCCAGGTACCAAAAGATGTAAGGTCTGGGAATGATATGCCTAGTTATTCTTCTGCTTCTGTTACACCAGAGAGGCACCAGCTAAATGAAGAAACAGAAGATGTTTCTGCCTCATCTGTTAAAAAATCTAGCAGTAGTCACAGCAAAGCTCGGAGCCATGATTCTGAGTTTGTTGATATGGAAAAGCATCCAATCCTTGAAGAGAAAAGCTTTAGGAAAGCAGGTTATGAAACAAAAGAGCAAAGTGCTGTAAAAGATGACCTTGGCATTCCAAATCATAAATTGGAGCAATCTCAAGGGTCTTCAGAATTTAATGAGTCGAAAATGTAAGTTTTCTTATTTTGTTGGATATATAGAATTTTTTGTTGCAGCTAGGACAATATTATTTTTACTTGCTAATATGTCTTGTGAAGTACCAGTACCAATGCATGTCATTGGTATGATATAGAACTAGGTGGTGTGGATATGTAGTTCAACAAAGTTAAATGTTCCAAGTATATTCTGTGTTGGTGATTAAAAGATAGTGCAGATTCTAAATTGAACAGAAAGTTTAATTAATGATGTGGAGAAGTAATTTGCACAAATGAACATAAAATTAATGTATATTGAGATAAAATAATACCATGATAGAATACGGCCACTCGTACAAACACTGATATACACATACTGTTTTATATACTTGAAAGAATAATTCTGGGCAGGAGTAACATGACAAAGAAGTATGTTACTTCCTGGTAATATTCTAAAATGATAACATTTTGTGACTTGCAATCAAGTTTACATGAAAGCATTAGTTTATATTTGCAAAAAGGTAAGAGTCCTGAAATATAGAATGGGTAAAAGAGGTAAACAATGTTAGTAGTGCCACTTTGGAATCTGAATATATCTGTAGTATAGTTTTGCACTTTTGCTTTATTTTAGTCTTTGAACAATTGTTTATATTTTACCTGAAATATGCAGTAATGATCCAAAAAACATGCTGTTGCTGTATGAAATTTTGCTACTTTTTCTTCTTTTTGTTAGATCGGTTAATTTTTTTTTCTTTTAATTTCTGTATTCTTTACAAAAGCATTCTATAGGTATTATTAAGTTTGCTTATGTTTTCCATATGGCGAACAGCAACTCTGATAATCGGGAGACCAGTGGTGTATTGGCTTCAAAGAAGCCAACTTTGTGGGGAAACCTGAAGTCTCTTGCAAATGGCATAATAAATATCTGGAAAAAATTCTAAGGTAAAATTGTGCAACTTGCATGAACTTAAATATTTTTGTACACCTATGACAGTATGTTTAGGGTTATAAGATGCATGGCCCATTTTGATCAATGATTATCCGGCACTTGCAAATTCTATTCTCTGTTTTTTGCTATTCATCACCATACCATTTCCATAGGTTTAGCAGCTATCTTTCTTTCAATGTTCCAGCTGGCTGCTCATTTTTTATTGGAAAACATATCCATATGATTCCAATTCTATTATTGCATTGGCTTATCTTCAGGAAGAGAAAAGAGGGAGGGGAGAGACAGCCGGGGGAGAGAA
>NC_029789.2:144066536-144067721 GCF_000816755.2 Arachis ipaensis | reverse complement strand
TTATTTACACTCAAATTGAAGATGGATTGCAATGTATATGTTTGAATATGAGCAGCAATGAATGGAAAGGTCAACATTTACGTCTTGGAGAGCATTCAAAGAACAAACTGTAGTTTTTTTTTTCATAGAAATCTCACCTGGAAAAATTGAAGAGATTGATAGGATTTTTTTCCTTTTCTTAAATTGCTTTTTTACTTTTAGCATTATATATGCTCATTAGTTGCTACATTCATTTAGTATGAGCATTAGTCATGTAGTTAGAAAGAACTGTTATTTGGAGTTAAATGGAAATGTCAGCACCAAGCTGATATTCTGCATATATTCATCACTTTTAGCATTCACATTGTCACATTGAAACTTCTTGCATAACTTGCTTCCAATTTGCTATTTTTGAGCTATATTTCAACTATTGCCAGATTAGAATATGATATCCAACATTTATTTAGGATCATGTTCCGCTCAGACATATCCTATTGCCGAAGGCAGGAAGTTGTGTGCATAATAACATTGCAACATTAATTCCCTTTCCTCAATATCTGATATAGAACAAACAAGTTATGAATACCATGTGGCATATGGTATTTAAATTGTTATTTGCCATCTCATTCCCATAATGACATTGACAGTTAAATGAAATTAGATTTGCAAGTATACACTCGAATATTATTTATTATTAATTAGCATTGGGATTTGAATATGGATAATATGATGTTTTGAGGTCTGGTATGAGGGGATTCTTGCATTGATATAATATGGCTAGTTACAACTATCTTTCTATTAATACTATTATTATTGAATGAATGCATTTTAGGTATACATTGAGTCAAGGATATACCAGAGTCTCAAGATAACAAATGTAACAAAGGGAATTATTTTGTATCATCACCTTCTAGAAGAATAAAGATTAATAAACTAGATTTGCGAACTTCCAAATCCAACATAAATGAATACAAAATTTGGGGTGGGGATAGTAGCTTGGTTTGAGAGGAAGCATGTGAAGAGTTTCCAATTGGTTCATCATAATGTCATGAATACGGCTTGCAAGTTGCAACGCCTTTTATGGCTTTAATATATGAAACTGGAGCTAACGCAATGCAAAATTGTTCCCACTTTTAAAAACAATATTCATTGCACTAGACGTGGGATAAGTTACCCAAAAAAGAAAGAAAAACGTTGAAGAACATA
>NC_029789.2:144038994-144066306 GCF_000816755.2 Arachis ipaensis | reverse complement strand
AAAATTCATGTATTTAGTTGAATTCAATTGAATAGTATTTTGTTCAGAAACTTGTAGAGGATGCTCCATTGCTGCTACATTTCTTTTGTAGCAATCAAACAAAGAAGCGTGGCCTATGTGACAATTTTGCATCACTGCTTTCATCAGGTTATTGCTAAATCGTTGGAACAGCATAGTTGGTTTGTATAAAATTGAAGAATGACAGCTTTTTGCTTATTCTGTAAGATAACTCTCACTCGTGTATTTTAAAGTGTACTTTTATTATGCAAGAAACGTGCCGTTTCCCCTCCAACTGTTTTCTATAATTAAAGCAACGTCATGGTATCTCAGTTCCATTATATTTTAATAATCAACATATATATCATTATTTGTTCTCTAACACACGAGTATTTTCTTAATGTAAAATCTTCAACAGATCTTTATTATTTTATTAGAAAAATTCTAGGTACATACATGTTGACATGTTATAGATACTGTTGGTAATGTAGATAAATGTTAGCTCTGGTTTGTTGTTTATGATTAATTGTTGGTACTACAATAATGGATAATCTTGCTTATTAAAAATTCAATAAAGATAAGGCCAAGTCAGAATATATGTGAAAATAGGTATTTGATATTGATTGCGTTAAATTGATATTATTCTTGGGCAATAGATATTTTTGAAGAACAATCTCGTTATGCGTACACCTCTTTATAATAGACATTATTTGTTCAAATTAAAGCCATAATTCAAAACATATAAAGATGTTTATATGCAAACTACCAAAAATGTTGTGTATCAATAAATATAAGTTCTAACAAAACATGAATAAGAAAAAGATGCTAATCAAATAAGTCAAATTCCATTGACGTACATTGTAATGGATATACGGAGATAAACAACTAAATTCTTAATTCTTAATTAGAATTGTGAATGACGCTTTAGTGTATCTAACCTATAAGTATAAAATGAGATGAAAGGTTCTCGCTTCTCACTATTTTTGTATTTTCCATTTAAGAAAACTATACTAATTTGATGACATATCTCGCATTGTTTGCTAGGCTGGTTCTTACTGGCATATATAAATTATTATTGATTCTATAATCAATTACCCAATAGGCTTTCAACATTTATATGCTTTAAAATAATTAATTGCATAACTTTAGGGGTGCTGGTTCCTTGAAAGAGGCCTGAAATATGGGATTCAAAGCCTTTTTTCTTCTTTGACTAGTCTATTTAGTGGCTCCATAATAGTCCAAGCCTTCAATTGCAATATATAGGCTCCATATATAGTGTAGTGTGCTAACAAAAGAGAATGTATGTGATTCATTTCATCCTAACTTTAGTTGAGAGAAAAATGGTGTCACAAAAAAAGAATATCTCCTTTTGTGATTAATTATTATAGACTACAGTACACTTGAAATAAATTAATGTAGTTATCAATGAAACAAAAATCAAGAATATACCAAATTGAAGACACATCGCTATGAAACGTTTTATCTATAAATTGATTATTGAAAATTTATTTATTTATTTTTTAAAAACTGTTTAGCACCATAGTTAATTTGTTATGTGGAGCAAGATGTTGTAGGATGTGACACTATGTACCGACAAGTACTAACTGTCCTTTCTAATGGTTTGGAGTAAAGTATGATTAACTTGGTCGTGTATAATGGTTTCACATGACCAACAACAATATTAACCTAACTATTTAACTCAACTAATAAAACACATTTTATGGTACAATGGGGACACACCTATCGTTTAGGGTATTTAGAGACCTTTTTATATAGCATTTTTATTTTATTATAATCGAGTTTTATTAATTATAATTGAGTAAAGCACTCAAAGTTGGTAATTACTTTAAATTTAAAATTCTTTTAAGCTAGGTACCTAAATCTGTTTAAAGTTGATCAAGTTAGTATATTATATATTTATGTCGAAATTAAAATTACACCATTCAGTGTGCATAAAAGAAATAACGAATAAAGAGAATTCCAATTTGTCAAACTGGGATTGGAAGGCTCCATTAGGTAAAATTAAAACAAGTAGGCTATTAGTGTATGTCTCTTAACATTGATACAAGCTTTTTCTAGAGAATAACTTGACCAAAAGGGACAAATCCAAGGTTGCTTGCTAATGTGAGACACTAGTACATAGGTTACTCCATTATAATTTTGTGACACAATTTTTTTTTTTTTAAATATGGGACAAACTTATCTATTTAGTCATGTCTATCCGGCATATTTGTTCCCCTTTGTTAACATTATGGAGGCATTCATGCAGAATTTTTTTGTGTATTCCCAATCGGTTAAGTCGATCATTAGGTCAAAAATTATTCTGTCATAGTTTTATTTAAAGAGAAGTAAAGGGTTAGTAAATTTTATGATTTGTAGTCATTAATTAATTATTATTATTGTTCAAATGTATGAAAGGCTTGAGAAATTAGGATCTTTTTTATTATTAAGGGTGACTTAATTAATGTGAAATAATTTCATAAAAAATTTCAAAAAAGTTGGGCTATATATACTAATTAAGTATATTTTAGTATTTTCACATAGAGGCGTGTTAGAAAATAAGTAAGTTTTGTGATTTGTAACTATCAATTAGTTATTATTGGTATTTTTAATGATGTGAGATTTCATTCAATGGTGTGAAATTATTTACTTTTCTTTTGTTAGTTAAGTGCTGACCAAATTTTAATAAAAATACTGGCGTCCTAAACTTTCTCTTATTTAAATATTCGGTGCTATCAATGAATTGTTGCATATATATTTATGCAGAATTAAAGTTTTTATTTATAATTATCTAAATTAATAGTGATAACTTGTCAAGCATGTGTATGTGTAGATAGATTATTAGGAAACACCAAATTTAGATGTTTCCTACTATATTTATGTCCCACTCTATAATTAGTATATTAAGATAGTGTTCCACTCAAAGATGGAAACTTTTTATTTCCTTTTTTTTTTTTAATTTTAAATATAAATATGTGAAGGTATTTTCATCCCTCAGCTTAAATGTGACTAAATTGATTAATACATGGTTGAATAAGTAGCTAGCATAAAAAAGATAAGTCAAACTCTAGCTAACTTTTTTTGATGATAACCTCTCTAGTCTCTACTACTTTTTATGATAATTCCACCTTATTTTGTGCTCAAGAATTTGAACATTTGAGTTTCTTGTAATAATATTATTATTATTATTAAATTCACATCAAAAAGCTATATTTTGGACAAGTTTATTAGACCCTTCTCTCTCTCTCTATATATATTCCTATTATATATAGTCTATAGTCACTCCAAGAGCACAATTTCCCTCTACCATCAAACAGGTTCTTCATTCAATGCTGTTTATGTTACTCCAACAGAATCACAAGGTGATAAGGTGATTAGGCATAATTACTTGAAAGCCCTTCAAGGTTTTGCTTGTTCTATTTCTTCAAAGGTATATTAATCATTAAACCATAACAATCAAAATTAGTTTCTTATTTATTTTTTGTTTGTGTCTGACAAACAAGATAGATTCATAGTATCTATTATTTGGTCGTTAGGATGTGATATTTTTCCATAAGATTGTGGAAGAGTCAGCAAATCTTCTAGATAGTAAAAATTATTGTATGAATATTGCATGTTAGAAATTTTGGAGTCATACTTATGGATTATTGTTACACATTTGCAAATTCCATATACTTGCTATAAAATATTAGATTCTGGGAATGATTTATTCATGTAAAATACCAAGTTAAATTAACATATGGCCCTACCAGATCTTGTTTGTAAGGTCAACTAAGCATGTTCACAAGTTACAAACTCTGCCTTTTCACATTTTTTATTTTTTTAATAACAACATGTTCATACTTGCATTGGAAATTAAAATTAATAGTTAATCCATATATATTTATATATATTCACTGACTATTAATATCAGAACTGAAATTCTCTCTGGCAGGAAGAGGTTTGGTTATCAACAAAGAAAGAAGAGAAAATGAGAGAAAATACTTCAGAAACATGGTTGGTTTTGATGACTGTGATGATCATATTGGGAAGTGGGATAGTGATGTTTGCAAAAATGGTTCAAGAAAAGTTGAAGAAAGGAGAGAAAAGAAGTAAGTTGAGATTGCCACCGGGGAGAAGAGGATGGCCATTGATTGGTGACAGCATCAATTGGTACAATGCTGTTGCAAGTTCTCATCCTCCTCAGTTTGTTGAAGAAATGGTGAAGAGGTACTTACTTAGTTACTTCCATTACAAGCAAAACTATGTTCTAGCTTTTGAAATGGTCTTAGAGTGCTTAATTTTGGAAATCTAGTTGCAAAAATATGCATGCTAATCAATGATTTGTAGAATCCAACCATAACTCTTTTAGAAGGATCATATTCTTTTGAAATTTTTGATTTATTTGGAAATCGATCTGCATACAAGATATTGAAATATTTAACACAGGATTTGCATTTTATCATCACTTTTTTTTGTTCATTTGAAGGTATGGGAAGATATTTTCTTGCAGCCTATTTGGGAAATGGGCAGTGGTGTCTGCAGATCCAACCTTCAACCGGTTTGTGATGCAGAACGAAGGGAAATTGTTCCGGTCGAGTTATCCGAAGTCATTCAGAGATTTGGTTGGTAAAAATGGTGTGATCACAGTGCAAGGAGAGCAGCAGAGGAAGCTGCATGGAATCGCCTCGAATATGATGCGCCTTGAGAAGCTCAAGTTCCATTTCTTGAATGATATACAAAAGGTCATGCTCCAAACTTTGAGCAATTTTGAGAACAACCAAGTCATTCTTCTCCAAGATGTTTGTAGAAAGGTAATAAATTAATTTTTAATGATTATTTTTTTCATCTGTGAATTAAAGCTTATCCATTATCAATTTATCATCAATGTTTAGCACTAAACTTGTGTTTTAATTTAATGCAGGTAGCAATTAACTTAATGGTTAATCAACTATTAGGGGTTTCAAGTGAGTCTCAAATCAATGAAATGGCTCAGTTGTTCTCTGACTTTGTTGATGGTTGTCTTTCAATTCCAGTCAACACACCAGGATTTGCATACCACACTGCTATGAAGGTAATATGAAGAGAAAATTAAAAAAGCAGCAAAAGGCTTAAAGCAGAATAAAATTGAGAAGATTTGAAACGTTTTCATTCAAGAAGAGCTTCTTTAGCAATGCAATTTTGTTTACTTCAAGTATTAAAACTAAATGACTCTAGTACCTTTTATTCCTCAGATGCATAATACACTCTTTGGAAAAATATTACTATTACTATAATTATGCATATTGAATTAACATTCTTTAGAAATGTATATATATCAGGCAAGGGAGAAAATCATAAACAAGATAAACAAGACCATAGAGGTACACAGAAAAAATGATGCTCCAACTGTAGGGAGTGGTGTGCTTGGAAGGCTGCTAGAGGAAGAAAGTCTACCAGATGATGCTGTAGCAGATTTCATCATCAATCTTCTCTTTGCTGGGAACGAAACCACGACGAAAACAATGCTTTTTGCTGTCTTTTTCCTTACTCAGTGTCCTCAAGCCATGAAGCAACTTCTGGTACATATATGATATATAGAACATGAAAGCTTCCGCATATCTTAGTATTCAAGAAATGGAAGTAAAACTCTGTTGTTAACATTTCAATTATTTTCAAACTGATTTGTTGTAACAGGATGAACAAGATTCTCTGAGGAGTAATTCTGGAGAAGAGTTTCTTACATGGCAGGATTACAAAGCAATGCCTTTCACTCAATGTGTAAGTAATAATTCTCCATTTTTCGTATCAGATAATCTTAAAACTCAACTTTGATGTTAACATATTCAAAGGACAACAAATGGACAAAACATTACACTACTAAGGTTTCATGATTGTCTTCACAAACAGGTTATTGATGAAACACTTAGACTTGGGGGAATTGCAATTTGGTTGATGAGAGAAGCAAAAGAAGACATTCAATACCAAGGTATATACATATATATAAATAAACAATTTTTCTTGTTAATTATCATGCTCAAAAGAGACCATAATGTTACTATATGATAAGCATGTACTAATACTATGTTATTTACATTTTTTGAGTAGATTTTGTTATTCCAAAAGGATGCTTTGTAGTTCCATTTCTTTCAGCAGTCCATTTAGATGAGAATGTGTATAATGGAGCTCTAAACTTCAATCCTTGGAGATGGATGGAACCTGAAAATGAGGTTAGTCCCATCATTGGTTCATATATACTTCAAAAAAACATTCATAATGACATAATAAGACTTCCTTTTCATTTTACTCCATTCCTAAGTCCTAATTACTATATCTGCTTAAAATAATGAAGGAGAAGAGAAACTGGAGAACTAGTCCATTCTATGCACCCTTTGGAGGAGGTGCAAGATTCTGTCCTGGAGCCGAGCTTGCTCGCCTTCAGATTGCGCTTTTTCTTCATTACTTTGTAACTACCTACAGGTAATGCCACCCTTCAGTGCATTGTTAGTTACATGAATTCTGCTATCAAATTGGTGTAAAATTTTTTACACTGTCATCAAGCTATCTCTTTGTTATGTAACTAAAACGGTTGAATTATGTCGAAATTTACATACATAATATTTTTGTAAGTCAATAATGTAAAATATTTCGTGGCGAGTTTTGAGCAGATGGACACAGATGAAGGAAGACAGGATGTCCTTCTTTCCCTCTGCAAGATTAGTGAATGGCTTTGAAATATGCCTAACAAGAAGACAAGATCATGAAGAAACAAGTTGAAAAGATCATGTCACCAATGTTCATATCAAATTCCTTCAAGTTCTCCACTATTTTTGAGTCTTTGTTTTCTCTGGCTACTCTTTTTTGCTGAGTACTCTCTCAGTTTCACCCAGCAATGATGTGTTTTTCAGAGTTTGAATTCTGTTCTCAATGTATCATTAATTGTGTATAGATTTTTTTTTCCTTTTTTTTCCCTCCTTTCTTTATAGTGCAGATATGCACTAGTCATAAAGCTTGTATAGTATACAGCATCCAAGTCTTAAAGGTGTTTCATTTTTCTTGATGTTACTCACTTTTATAGTAATTTTAAAAAAAAAAAAATCTAAAGTAAAAATCATATTTAGTTTGAAAAGAGAAATTGGAATGCCATTTAATAAAATAATTTATGGAAGAGGAAAAATATGATAATTGTTGAAAAAAAATAAACTTTCATCCTTATCAATGAGGCTTAAATTTTTTATTATGGATGAGGCCGGTGTGTATTTATCAGTATTGATTACGTAGGTGTTTTTTTTATGAGGATGTGTAATTAGACTACCTGACTATTTTGTATGAAGATTAAAAAAAAAAATACTAAATTAAAAGATTCGATTTTTTTTTATCGTGATTATTTTTTATTTTAAATTTTAAAAATCGTATAGTCCAATTTTTGTTCTTAAATATTGCTGTTGTTCTCTAAAATTTGAAAGGTCCGATTTTTATACTCTAAATCAAATAAAATTTATTTAAAATTAACATTTTTATAGGCTATGAACATAGAAAAATTACATCCCCATCCAGTATAAAAAATAATTTGCGTATCAAGGACAATACTTCAATATGAAGCATGAATTTTCATCAAACTAAAATTGGTGAGAAAGAAAATGTATCTTCCAAAAAGTCATGTCAAATGAAAGTAAAAGAAAGTAAAAGAGACAAAAGCCAAATTACTAGGAACAACATGATTTTTTGGGATTTTTTTTAAATAACAGCATTTAAAATAGAATTTTAAATAATAACATATAATTTAAAATTTAATTTTTTATATTTCATATTTTGAAACCTTGATAATATAATCAAAATATTTTTTTTTGTATATGTCATTGAACAATCATTTAAAACTCAACTTTCATACAATTAGCTTTTGATGATATTGATAGTTGAAAAAGTTCATTCAATTAGTGTAGTTATAAAATTTTTTCAATCAAACCAAGAGAAGAGGAGGATGAAGTTAATTGGTGCTGGACAAAATCTGGTATATATGAAGTTGGGTCAGTATACAAAATTGCTTATGGATTCTTTCATTCTCCTACTTCATTGAGGTCCCAGAACATACACAACAGAGTCTGGAATAGCATTTGGGAGTTGAAATTACCACATAAAATTAAGATTTTTCTATGGAAAAGTCTTCATGAAAAGCTTCCGGTGTTGCAACAAGTTCACAGCCGGTTCGCATCCACTCCTGCCACTTGTCCAAGATGCATGTTGAAGGCTGAATCAATTTCTCATGCTTTGTTCCAATGCCCCCTGTCTTCAATAATATGGAGCCTAAACTTAATAACCCCTGACCTATGGATGAGAGAAGAAGAAACTTTTTTCAATTGGTGGTAACGAGTCTTATCCTGGGCAGCGGCTCAATTCGACGGTAGACAAAAGACCCTCCTCATAGCGGCGCTGTGTTGGAGCACTTGGAAAGCGAGGAATCGGTGTGTTTTTGAGAAGGTAATAAGCCCAGCACCAGAGATAGTGAAAGAAGCTAGCAATTTAGTGCGTGAACTCGTGAACCAATTCTTACTTTACTCTTCTTTAAGCTCTTAGTCTTTTAGTCACAGCTGATGATAAATGGGAATACCCAATTCTTTTGTGCTTCCTTATGGAAACACTTTTATTTTATATTAATAAAATAATATTTATCTTTGGAAAAAAAAAGCTAAAGCTAATTTTAAAAGAAGAAACACAAATAGATAGATAATATTCTTTTGAACCGATTTCTAAAAAAGAACACACATTCTCTAAAAAAATAAAAAAATTTTAAAACTAAAAAAAATTAATTAATATTGACCAATTTTTTTTTCTTCCCAATAGTATCTCTTGCTATTATTATTGTCGTTTATTTTTTCGTTTGTGATAAATAAGTCGGTCATACTCGTATAATATGTTCCAGAATCGTGTTCTTTCTGAGACGAGCTTCGCAATCGAAAATCCAGAGCCTTAACAATTAACACATAACCCCTTTGCCATTGTCACACCAAATCTTTATACGATAACTGTTGTTGAAGATGGCGGGTAGAGAAGTTCGAGAATACACCAATCTCAGCGACCCCAAAGGTGATTTTTTTTTTGAAGATTTTTTTTTTTCAAATTTTCATTATTATTATTGTTATCACAATTTGCGATGGTCGATGCTGTTTTTCGCTTAAAGATTTTATCTTTTTCTAACTCTGGTTACTGGGTATGTGCTGATTTCTGCAGATAAGAAATGGGGCAAAGGGAAGGATAAGATTGACGATGAAGACATTACTTTCCAACGAATGGTTGCAAAGGTTAGCGCATTGATTCACCTTTGCACGTTTTCTTCATATATGTTTGTAATATATAATTGAGTACGCACTTGCATATGATATTTCATATTTTGATCTTGAGGCTAATGTAGAAAGAACCCTAGTTTTTATTTTAATTTTCCTTGAAAAAAAAATGGTAGAAGAATCTGTAATGGGTCATTTGTTTGTGCAAATTTAAGCAAATGGTATTTTATTACCTATGAAAACAGTTTATGTTATAATTTATGGAGGGCTATGTTGTGGTCTTTTATTACAAGTATTTGCCTTTGTCTTTCTGTAATTGTTGAGTAAGCTATGAGATAGCAGCACTGAACAAGCTTAGTTGGTAGCTTCTTTGTAATTCACTTTCCGTGAATAAGGAATGAGTGAAAAGAGGCTGTAGCTAAAATCGAAGTTTTGTTATTCGTTCTAAGTCTAACTGAAGAGGTAGGATTCTGAGTTGTGTTATTTTGTGGTTGTTTTCTCTTGTGACTTGTAAACTCTCTGTCTACGTTGTTCTAAATTTTCAAATAACTTCTTCGGGTGTGGAAATTTTGCTGATAACATGCCCTGGCAGGGATTTTGGCTTCCTGTATTGGGTGGTTGATGCATGCAGATGCAAGAGGTTGCTGGTGAGCGTGGTGGTTACCTTCATGGGCGAGGCGGTACCGCATCTTTTTCCCCTGATTTTGTGTTTTCTATGTTGCTTGTGTTATGTCAGCTGTTACCACTCATTCTTTGGCTGCCGCTGCTCATATATCATGTATAGTTTCTCTGGTTTTTTCTTAAATTTTCAATGTGCAGCCTTGGACAGTGATGATTTGCTCTATCTAAAGGAGCAAATGGAAGCCGAGGAGGATGCAGAACGTCTCCTGCGTCGCACTGAAAAACGGGCATTCGCCGCATTTAAGATATCCTTTTTTACTACAACCCTTTTGGATTTAAATGGATTCTTATGTTCATGGACTATTTGTATCTTAGTTTACCTTCTCATGTAATATAATTTTTTAATGGTGCTGGAAGAATGTGCTTTTGAGTTCTAGTTATGACGGAGTAGGGTCCCTTATATCATGAATGTTCTGTATATTGTTTCCTTGACTGGTAGTTACAGAGCTGCAAGCTTAGCAGATTCTTCACCGGCGTCAGTTCCATTGGCATTTCGTGTCGAGCCAAAGCCAAAGAGTGGGATCAGGTAGATTTTCTTCCTGTCCTACTTAGTACTTCCCACCTAAATTTCGTTCCCCCGCAAACCAATGCCCCACCTAAACACTTCATAGTGTTTATATCTGTATATATAGGCAGCAAGATCTGTTGAAGAAAGTTGTGGAGATTAAACCTAAGCGCCCAAGGACTGATGGCAATCAGTCCCCAGCTTCCAGTAACGTGTCTGTTACAAATCGTAAGCCTGAGCATCATAATGAGAACGAGCGGCCTTCTTCAGGACTGAAGAAAGTAGAGGAGCAATCTTTGTCTGGATTGCAGAAAGTAGAGGAACGTCCGTCATCGGCCTCATGCAAAGCAGAAGAAAAGCCTAAGAATGCTAACACTGCTGGTGGGGGATTACTGGGCTTGGCATATGCTAGTTCTGACGACGATGATGAAGAATGATACTTTTGATGGAAAACCACGTTGTTCAGTCCAAGTTATGTAGTTTTAGTACAGAAAGTTTTATTTCTTTTAGAACATTTTGTTATGATATTGCGTAGTGAAGATGGCATGAATTACTATGAAGGCTGAAAGAGAACAAGATGAAGTGCTACTATTTAAGTGTACAATTAGACGAAAAGTACAATTTTGAATGAATCTTTAAACTTTAATATGCTAGTTGTGTTTCTTGCCATACAATTTTGTAAGCATTTGGTAAAGTGCAATCAGGGCACACTGTTGAATGATTTTTTTTTTTTAATTTCAATGACACTTCTTTTTTTGAAAAATGTATAACTTTAATAAATGTTTACTTTTGAAATCCAGAAATTGTGCATTCCTTTTGTAAAATTCTCATTGTTAACACCTTCGTATTTACTTTAAAGTTTAAACTATATTTAAATCATTGAATCATTTGCTTTGATACCAAAGTTGATATATTATACATTGCATAACCTTCTCAAGGAGATTCTTACTCTGCTGGGTCCAATTTGAAAACAAAAAGCTAACATGGAAGTATCAGTTTCTACACAACATCAAATCCTCAATTCAAATGAAGAACTAAGAGGTTATATTGATATATTCAAACAATTTTCTGCACAAATTCTTGAAAAGCATTCTCTCCTTTGTGCTTAGAGAGGTAATCTACAAGCAATTCCATGGTTCTAGCCTCTGCTGCAAAACCTTTTTCTTTCATAATTTGAAAATATTTTATTGACTTCAGAACATCATTTCGTGGTAGTAATCCTTGGATGAAGACATTATATGTGCAGCTATTTGGCAAGCAGCCATGCTCTTCCATATTCATCAGCAGCTCTTCAGCATCAATCAGAAGTCCTTCCCTGCATAGACCTTGGATCATTATTGTATATGTATATTGATCAGGTTTCAAGCCTTTTGTTGGCATACAAGAGAAGAGTTCACACGCATCATTCAGTTTTCCAGCACGGCACATTCCATCGAGCACCACATTGTAAATTTCAATATTAAGATCCAAATTATTCTTCTCCATTTCTCTAAATAATGATATTGCATCAGAAAACAAATGACATTTGAATAGGCCATCCAATATAGTGGCACAGCTCGATAGATCGGGATATTGACCAAATTTGTGCATTGTAAAAAACAATTCTTTAGCAGCTAACGGTTTACCCACTTTGCAAAATCCATGGATAAGAGTATTCCAAGTCACAACACTCAGATTTAAACCTTTATCGATCATTTCATCCAAGAGATAAATAGCCTTATTAATCCTTTTGATCTTGCACCACCCATGGATTAATGAATTATAAGTGTAGACTTCTGGTACGCATCCCTTGTGAACCATCAAATCAAATACTTTCATGGCCTCCTCCATTTGATCCTGGGAACAATAAGCAGCAATCATCGAGTTATAGGTGACCACATCGGGCTCCTTTCCCATTCGTACCATTTGACCAAGTATGGCTCTAGCACTCGAAATCTTTCCCTCTTTACAAAGAGCATCCATTAAAATATTAAAAGTATGCGTATCCGGCATAATTCCCTTTTGTTTCCTCTCGCTCAGTAAAGACGCAGCCTCCTGCCATCTGCTGAAAGTAAAGAGCCCTTGAATCAAGCGATTGTAAGTGATAGTACTGGGTTGTATACCTTTCGTTGTTATTTCGGAGAATAGACTCAAAGCCTCAGATAGCAGCCCATCCTTGCAAAGACTATCCACAATTGCATTATAACCCGTAACATCAACACTTGGTTTGCAGTTTCTTGTTTCCGTCTTCCTTAGAATGGCAATGGCAGCAGGGGTGTTGCCCATCTTGCACAATCCATTTATAATTGCTCCAAACGTGTGGGCGTCGGGTTGATATCCCATGTTATCCATGTGGTCAACAAACCAAATAGCATAATCCACATTGCCTTCAATACAAAGACCATTAACAATGGTGTTAAATGTGACCACATCGGGCTCCAAGCCGATTTTGAACATCGTCCCAACCACAGAGAAGGCAAAGGGAGTGTGATTCAAACGGCACAGACAATTGACAACAATACTGAGTGTATAGATATCAGATTTGAGTCGTAAGGAGAACAAGTGTTTGATTAACGAAATGGCAGCTGTGTAATGCTTCATCTTAACAATAGAGCTAAACAAAAAGTTAAAGTCATTCACGCATGGCAAAGGGTTCATGGAAAGCATTTTGTCAAACAGATGCAGAGCAGAATCAAGGTTCTGGAGATTCCTAATAGAATTTACGAGATGGGGTCTGTCCTTGATGGCATCAAGAAAGGGTTTGGGACGAGAAAAAGTACCAAATTGAGATTGCTGCGGAAGGAAGCGCAGAGAAGCTCTTGTTGATGAACGCAACATCATTGATGAGTGAAGAACGCAGCAGCTACGCTCGCCGCAAGGGTATGAAATTCATGGCGATAATGAAGGTGGTGATATGGACGGGGATTGCGGGCTTGCGGCAGTGATTGGTGAAGACTGAAGAATCCTCACAAAGTATTCATTAATCAATTGCTGTACGGCTGTTGTACCTAGGGGTGGAAACAGGCCAGGCCAGGCTTTGCTCTTAACAGGCTTGGCCTGTCATACAGTTGATTGGGCTGAGCCTGGCCTGCAGCCTGTTATAGGCTCTTTATAAAGTACTAGGTCTGGTCTGTTATTCAGCCTGGCTTGGCCTGAAGCCTGTTAAAAGGCCTGCTAATTTTTTTTACAAAAATAAAAATAATATTTAAAAAAATTATTTTTTAATAAAAATAGTTATATGTAATATATCATATATTTAATATTTGTAAAAAATTTTAAACTTTTAACATATTTAAAATATACAAAAATATTTATAATAAAATATAATAAATTTAAAATACCTCATAACTTTATTAATAATAAATAATTATTTATATATTTAATTATATTTTAACAGGTCCAGACAGGCCTGACAGGCCTATAAAGCTAATTAGTGAGCCTGGACTTGGTCTATTAATGTATTAAGACTTTTAAAAGAGTCTGGGCCTGTACCTATTTTATAACAGGTCAGGCCAGGTCAGGCCAAACACAGGCCAGGCTGCAGGCCCCTGGCAGGTCGCCTGGCCTTTTTCCACCCCTAGTTGTACCTGCTGAAAATTATAAATTAATTATTAATTAATTGTTTATTAAAATGAAGAATTTGGTATTTGATGAATTTTTTTATTTCATTACTGTAAATAAATTTGATTACAAGGATTGCTACACATACAAGTAATTTTTGTTTACAAGTCTTACAAGTTGGGCCTAACACGCGCGTTACTGAACTATGTTCGCGTGTTTCATCTTTCGTTTTCTTTTTTACAAAAAAAGAAGAAGAAGAGACACAGAGAAAGAATAAGAAGAAGAAGAGGAAGAGGAAGCACGGAGAAAGAAAAAGAAAAAAAAGAGGCACAAAAAAAAGTGAAAACAACATGAATATAAATGACTTGTATGGAAAAGCGTTCTCTCTTTGTCTTCGATCTCCTTCTGTTTATTTTTTTTTTCATGGTTTCTGAAATCAAGCTTTGAAATTGTTTTGAAGATGATGGAACTTCATAAATACATCCGAACGATTACAAAAATACACCCAAACACAGAAATACATCCAAATGATTACAGACCTAAAGAGTTACAGAAATAAACCAAAGGATTACAGAAATACACCTAAAGGATTTAAGAAATACACCCAAAGGATTTAAGAAATACACCAAATATAGGGAGAGACAGTATATTTCTTCTTAAAATCTTTTAATATTTTGCTGGTTAAAGATTAGGCACATGATAGAGACAATCTAGAAAAAAAATCTAGATGGTGTTGATGACGAAGATAACGAAAAAGAAAAATTACGAAAAAAGAGAAAAAGAGGCACAAAAAAAACATAAAACGGCGTGAATATAAATAACTTATATGACTTAGATTAAAAATCACTTGTACGTGGAGAATTACTCTTTGATTATTTATATGTTGTAAGTTTAATTATTCTAATATAGCAGATTTAACTATTCTATTAATTGATTATTTATTAAAAATATATATAATTATATATACATATATATAAATAAATATAAAAAACTGATTTTAATGACTGCTTTTTATTATAATGTAGTATTTTGATAAAGTTAACAGAATAAATTAACATAAAAGAACTTTTTCATATTTCATTGAAGAAAAATAATTAGTAAGTCTAATTTATTTTTTAATTATTTTCTTAATTTTTAAATAAAATTTTTTAAAATTGCTTGCACTTTTAATGTTTTCAAAAAATAATATATATTAATGAACCAATTTTTTTTTTATGAACAACGTGGATTAACGTCCAAAAAAAAACAAGAGTCTAACAAAGTGGAGCTCATTCAAGTCTTGACCGTCACTGCTGAGTCCACTTCAATCTCCACATTCGCATAGTCTAAACAATGTGTCAAATCCAAGCCGAGAAGAACATTCTAAAGTTTTGCTAATATCACATAGCAATATTAAATACTATATTATATTCAAATATTCTTAAAAATTCCCATGAATGAAGCTTAAAACGAAGTAGATGACTAGAATACCGTAACGCATAACTTTCTTATTCTGCTGTGGCCAATTTGAAAAAAAAAAGCAGCATGAAAGTATCAGTTTCTACACTAGAACATCAATGCTTTCTTCATGACTTAAGAAAGTAGAGGAACGTATGATACTTTTGATTGAAAATATGTAATTTTAGTACAGAAAGTTTTATTTCTTATAGAACATTTTGTTATTACATTGCGTAGTGAAAATGGCATGACAAGTTTCTTGTATGAAGCATTAGTATGAAGGCTGAAAGAGAACAAGTAAAATGTTACTATTTAAGTGTAGAATTAGACAACAAATACAATTTTAAATGAATCTTTAAACTTTAATGTGCTAGTTTTATTTCTTGCCATACAATTTTTTAAGCATTTAGTACAGAGCAATCAGGACACACTGCTAGAAGATTTTTCTTTTCTTTCAATGACGTTTCTTTTTTTTTTTTAAATGTATAATTTTAAAGAACTAAGAGGTTATATTGATATTTTCAAATGATTTTAGGCTATATTGATATATTCAAACAATTTTCTGCACAAGTTCTTGAAAAGCATTCTCTCCTTTGTGCGTAGAGAGGTAATCTACAAGCAATTCCATGGTTCTAGCATCTGCTGCATAACCTTTTTCTTTCATAATCCGAAGATATTTTACTGACTTCGGAACATCATTTCTTCTCAGTAATCCTTGAACCAATACATTATATGTGCAGGAATTGGGCAAGCAGCCATCCTCTTCCATACTCATCAGTAACTCTTCAGCATCAATCAGAAGTCCTTCCCTACATAGACCTTGGATCATGATTGTATAAGTATATACATCAGGTTTCAAGCCTTTTGCTGGCAGACAAGAGAAGAGTTCACACACATCATTCAGTTTTCCAGCACGGCACATTCCATCGAGCACCACATTGTAAATTTCAATATTAAGATCCAAATTATTCTTCTCAATTTCTCTAAATAATGATATTGCATCAGAAAACAAATGACATTTGAATAGGCCATCCAATATAGTGGCACAGCTCGATAGATCGGGATATTGACCAAATTTGTGCATTGTAAAAAACAATTCTTTAGCAGCTAACGGTTTACCCACTTTGCAAAATCCATGGATAAGAGTATTCCAAGTCACAACATTCAGATTTAAACCTTTATCGATCATTTCATCCAAGAGATAAATAGCCTTATTAATCCTTTTGATCTTGCACCATCCATGGATTAATGAATTATAAGTGTAGACTTCTGGTACGCATCCCTTGTGAACCATCAAATCAAATACTTTCATGGCCTCCTCCATTTGATTTTGGGAACAATAAGCAGCAATCATTGAGTTATAGGTGACAACATTAGGCTCCTTTCCCATTCGAACCATTTGACCAAGTATGGCTCTAGCACTCAAAACCTTTCCCTCTTTACAAAGAGCATCCATTAAAATATTAAAAGTATGCGTATCCAGCATAATTCCCTTTTGTTTCCTCTCGCTGAGTAAAGACGCAGCCTCCTGCCATCTGCTGAAAGTAAAGAGCCCTTGAATCAAGCCATTGTAAGTGATAGTACTGGGTTGTATACCTTTCGTTGTCATTTCCGAGAATAGACTCAAAGCCTCAGATAGCAGCCCATCCTTGCAAAGACTATCCACAATTGCATTATAACCCGTAACATCAACACTTGGTTTGCACTTTCTTGTTTCTGCCTTCCTTAGAATGGCAATGGCAGCAGGGGTGTTGCCCATCTTGCACAATCCATTTATAATTGCTCCAAAGGTGCGGCTGTTGGGTTGATACCCCAAGTTATCCATGTGGTCAGCTAACCATATAGCAAGATCCACCTTGCCTTCAATACAAAGACCATTAACAATGGTGTTCAATGTGACCACATTGGGCTCCAAGCCGATTTTGAACATCGTCCCCACCACAGAGAAGGCAAAGGGAGTGTGATTCAAACGGCACAGACAATTGACAACAATACTGAGTGTATAGATATTAGATTTGAGTCGTAAGGAGAACAAGTGTTTGATTAACGAAATGGCAGCTGTGTAATGCTTCATCTTAACCATAGAGCTAAACAAAAAGTTAAAGTCCTTGACAGATGGCAAAGGGTTCATGGAAAGCATTTTGTCAAACAGATGCAGAGCAGAATCAAGGTTCTGGAGATTCCTAATAGAATCTACGAGACGGGGTCTATCCTTGATGGCATCAATATCAGTGGTATAAGAGAGAGTAATGGGAATAAGGTAGGGTTTGGGATGAGAAAGAGTACCAAATTGAGATTGAGATTGCTGCCGAAAGAAGCGCAGAGAAGCTTTTGTTGATGAAAGCAACATCATTGATGAGCGAAGAACGCAGCAGCTACTCTCGCCGCAAGGGTATGAAATTCATGGCATTGAAGGTGGTGATAGTGGCTGCTATTGGTGAAGACTCGGTCTTCACAAAGTATTAAACTATTAATTAATTAATTGCTGTAGGTACCTTCTGAAAATTAGAAATTAGCTATGAAGAGGGGTCATAGGGGATGGCAATGCCGCCGGGAGGGCGGGTGTTTGTCTAATTGTCTCTGATTACGTTCTGTTCCATGATAATTGGTATTCAATTTATTTTATTTTAATCCGTAATTAGTAAAAAATTAAATTTTAATTCGTTTTTGCGGGTATTTATTTCATTTCTATTTTATCTGCTTCTATAACTATTAAAATCTAATAAATAAAATAAAATTTTAAAATTTATATAAAATATAACATAAATTAAAATAAAAATATAAATATAATATAATATTATTAATTATTTTATTAATTATTATATATATTATATATTATATATTAAAAGTATATATATTTATCAATATTATATATATACCAAGACGGGTAGAGACGAATTTAACCTAAACTCGACCTCGTCTCACTCCGTCTAAGAATCCGTCCTGTTAAAAATTTGTTCGGCACGAGGACAAATAATTATCCATTTCGAATGGTAGGATGTGGTGAATACTCACGAATTTAAAAAATCCTGTTAAATTAATAGATAATTAGTCAATAAATTAATTCTTAATAAAGAAAATTAGAAATGTGAATATTATATTAAATTAGGATAGAGCTCATCGAAACGAGAATTTTGACACTAATTTTAAAAAATTCGACCCAAGATTGCACCGAACGGGCCGAATTGGTTGAACCAAGCCCAACCGGCCAACACGCTTAAGTGTGTTTGGATTGCAGTTTGCAAACGGGAGTTTGCAAACGGGAGTTTGCATAAAATTGATTTTGTAAAATTGATTTTGATGAAAAGTAAGTTTGGGTTAACGTGATTTATGTTTGACAATCTTTATATCAAAATTGATTATAGTAAAACAAATATTGTTTGGATTATACTACTCAAAATTACTTTTAGATAAAAAATTACTAAAAGAGACATCAATTTAAATAATTTTTTTATATGTATACAAAATCAGAATACTAACAAAAATAATATAAAAAATATTTATCATATAAATAAAATAAATACAATAAAAAAATGAAAGAGAGTACTATAAATTTTATAATATCAAAAAAAAAAAATATTCTATAATTTTTCTAGTACTATTAGTACTCTTTAATTTAGTATTATTTTGGACTATAAATTTTCATTATTTATGGCTTTATTGTTACTTATAATTAATTTTTTATTTATTTTGTCCTTTTTTATATGATCATAGATAATTTATATTATACAAAATTTTGATAATAAACGTAGTATATAATAATTATAATTACAAATTTTATAAAGTCATAATATCAATTCTGCGTTCAGGAAAATAAAAATGGCCAAACATAAAAGTGAAGCTTTCAAGAAGCTCAAACGTGCTTCTCTCCTCCCCAACGTGTTTGTCAAACACACCCTAAATGAAGCACGGTTTCTTCTTCCCCATTTCAGCAAGAACACTGAAAGCAATACACAGGGGAGAAGAAGAGAAGAAACCCCCAACCCTCTTACGGCAAATTCAAATCACCGTAATTCTTCCGTCCGAGCTCCGATCGCCGTACCGTTTGCGGCCACGTGACCACTGCAACGAGTTCTGCATTTTTACCGGAACAATTTCATAGGTAACCCGCTTATTCACTCTCAGCCTTTTCTTCCCCAATTTTTATTAAATTAAGTGGAGGTATTGAATTTCTTTGCTCTTTGATGTTCTAGGATCCAATTAGCTTGAGGAAAACGTTCATCCTTACTTATATGAAGTTTGGGTAAGGTGAGGATACCATAAATCCTATTTAATTTACTAAATTTATGCCTTGGGTATATATGTGTTACGAATGTGTATTAGGTTGTAAATAAATACTTGGAGTTTGAAATTGTGGATATTGAAACTTGGAGGAAGCTGAACACTAGTATTTTGTTGGGGTTTCTGGGCTTGTGTTGGTTTTAATAAGTTTCCTTGATCACTACGAGGAAACCGGCCAATGTATGATTTAGGTTTCTTGCATTTAATATATAATGTTCTGTGAAAACTTAGGTTAGATGACTATAGGATAGGCTGAAATGTATGTGTATATAATTATTGCTTAGTATCTTGTTAACTAGTTGGTTTTGGTTTGGTGATTGTTAACTAATTAATGAATTGATAAGTTTGTTGATTAAAGATTTGAGGATGTAAATTTATGGTTAATGATGCTTGATGGTTAGTGGTAATTTGATGAATTTGTTGATGATTTGAAATATAATTATTGTGGTGATTGTTATAGTGATGAGGAAGGGTATGTTGTGTTGAATTGGCAGGTTTGGTAGTGAATAGAATGGAACTTTTGAATGAAAAAGAGGTTTGGGGAGTTTTGCAAAACTTGGTTTTGGGCCAAACTTCGGCAAGCTATAATTTGACTTTCGGACCCTCAACTTGTTTCTAACTTATTTTAAATGAAAATTGGATTCATGAAGTTTATGCCATTCGAAGAACGGATGAAAAACGATTTAAAATGATTAATTTATGCTCGACAGAAATTTTGGTTTGAAACAGGCAATTTTGCAGTTTTCAACTGAATCAGGTTTTTCGGAAAACGTACGCCCACGCGTACGCATGGCATGAAATTTTTAACTGTGCGTACGCGAGTAGCCTTATGCATACGCGTAAAGGACTAGCAATGCATGTCCACGCGTACGCATGGCCCACGCGTACGCGTGACATGAAGTATTCAGTTACGCGTATGCATGATAAGGGGATGCGCGCGCGAGCTGCCTTTTTGCACTCCCACGCGTACGCATGAAGTATTCAAGGCTCCTAGTTTATTATATTCTTTTGTTATTACATGTACACTTTTTATTTTAGAGGTCGTAATACCACATCACCTCTGTTTTACGGCTTAAGCATAAAGATGAGTGTGGTAGGGTGTTACATTATGGTATCAGAGCAGTTCGGTTCCTATAGAGCCTGACAGACGGACTGATATGCTTCTGTGCATTCTCTGTATATGATTCTATGTGCTATTAGGATATCTGACTGATATACATAGCATAAACGTTTGTGAGCGTGCATTTGGAACTTAAAGCATTAGACCTGTGATATTGAGACTGATCAACTTAATATCACTTGTTTGCTGTGTATAGGGACCAGATGTCGACTAGCGGACGCGGTCGTGGGCGAGGTAGAGGTAGGATTGGCATCGTTACTCCTGGCCTGGCAGGGAATGATCCAGTAGACTTTATGGCTGCCCTGGAAAATATGGCTGCAGCTATGCAGGCGACAGCCGAGGCACTGGGTAATCAGATAAACCAGAGTAATCACGGGAACAATAATGATGAAGAAGGCCCTATGACACTTGGAACATTTCTGAAAGTTCACCCTCCGACCTTCAGGGGAACCTCAAATCCCACTGATGCAGACAATTGGATTCAGGAAATGGAACGGGCACTGCAGGCTCAACAGGTCCCTGAAGAGCAATGGGTTGAATTTGGAACTTATCAGCTGCAAGGAGAGGCTCAGTATTGGTGGCAGGGAACACGACGTATCCTGCAGCTCGATGGCGCTGCAATTCCTTGGGAGGTCTTTTGAACAGAGTTCTATAAGAAATACTTTTCTAATTTGATCAGAAACGCCAAGGAACTTGAATTGATGCAATTAAAGCAAGGCCAAATGACTGTTACTGAGTATACTAGCAGGTTTGAGGATTTATGTCATTTTTCTCGTATCTGTCAAGGTGCACTTGAATATTTTGCTGAGTGGAAATGTATTAAGTATGAGGGAGGTCTTCAGAGTGATATTCTGAGCTTCGTTGCACTAATGGAGATTAGAGTATTTTCTGAATTGGTGAATAAGAGTAGGGTGGCTGAGGAATGTGTGAGGAAGGCGGCAGCAGAGAAAGGAAGTTTGAGGGTGCCTTTTCAGAGGACTCCAGGGAGAAACTTTGCTCTGAGAGGTAGAAATTTCAAGCGTGGAGGCTTTGTCCCGCAGCAGAATCAAGGCAGAGTAATTACAGAAGGCCGAATACTAATGTTAATCAAGGAAGAAGGTTTGGAAAGCAGGCACAACATGATTTGAGCTATCTGAGGTGTGGAAAGTATCATCCTGGAGTTCCGTGCAGATCAGGACTTGGGGTATGCTATTTTTGTGAACAGCCCGGGCACTTGGTTAGTAATTGTCCGGAGAAGAAGAAATATGAGACTGGTAGGATACAGCAGCCAGGGAGAGTGTACACCACTTCTGCAGTAGGTGCTGAGGGATTTGAGATACTGATTAGAGGTAACTGCGAAATGGCTGGTAAAATCTTAAATGCTTTATTTGATTCAGGAGCAACACATTCATTTATTGCATTTGAAAAGGAAAATGAACTAGGATTGAGAATGGTGGTTTTAGGTTATGATTTAAAAGTGCATAATGCTACTCATGAAGCTATGGTGACTAGGTTAGGATGTCCACAAGTTCCATTTCGAGTACAACAACGTGAATTTGTACATGATTTGATTTGTTTGCCGATGACTGGTCTTGATCTCATCTTGGGATTGGATTTGTTATCTAAGAATCATGTTTTACTTGATTGTTCTGAGAAGTCAGTACAGTTTATGCCGGAAGGGTCGGAAGTGCCAGTTGTGATGAATAGTTACTATTTGAACTCTATGATAGTAAATTGTTCTGGGAATGAATGTCAGGGTATTATGTTATTAACTGCGGGAGTATCAGGTGATGATCAGAGTTTAGAGTAAATTCCGGTTGTATGTGAATTTCCAGACGTATTTCCGGATGATATTAATGAATTTTCACCTAATCGGGAGGTTAAATTCGCAATTGAATTGGTGCTTGGAGCCGGTCTGATTTTGATTACTTCTTAAAGAATGTCACCTTTAGAAATAGCTGAACTGAAAGCTTAGCTGGAAGATCTGTTGGGTAAGAACTTCATTCGACCAAGTATTTCTCCGTGGGGAGCGCCAGTGTTACTGGTAAAGAAGAAGGACGGAAGTATGTGCTTGTGTGTTGATTATCGGCAACTGAATAAAGTTACTGTGAAGAATAAGTATCCATTACCTAGAATCGACGACCTAATGGATCAGTTACAGGGTGCCGGTATATTCTCTAAGATTGATCTGCGATCCGGGTATCATCAGATAAGGGTTAGAGATGAAGATATTCTGAAAAATGCCTTTAGAACAGGATATGGTCATTATGAATATACGATGATGTCTTTCGGATTAACTAATGCTCTAGCAGTATTCATGGATTATATGAACAGGATTTTCTAGCCGTACCTGAACAAGTTTGTTATTGTCTTCATTGATGATATTCTTATTTACTCTAAGACTGAAGAGGAGCATGCTGATCACTTGCGAACTGTGCTGCAAATTCTGAAAGACATGAAGTTATATGCTAAGTTATCTAAATGTGAGTTTTGGAAGAGTGAGGTGAAGTTTTTCGGTCACGTAGTGAGCAAACAGGGAATAGCTATGGATCCTACTAAGGTAGAAGCAGTGATGAAACTGGGAGTTAGGGAAGAATCCGAAATTCTATGTTTGAGTTAGTTGTAAATTTCAAGTGATTTTAAATCAAAACTTCTGAAGGCTCATCAAGATGGTGAAGCATTACGTAAAGTATTGCCAGCGATTAAGTAGGAAAAACAGTGGAGAGTGTGAAAAGATAAGGATGGTTTATGGAGGTTGAAGAACCGAATTATTGTGCCAGACGTCGAAAACCTGCGACAATGTATCTTGAAGGAAGCTCATAAGAGCAGGTTTTCAATCCATCCAGGAAGTACCAAAATGTATCAAGATCTGAAGTCGATGTTCTGGTGGCCAGGAATGAAGAATGATGTGGCATTGCATGTATCTAAATATTTGACATGTCAAAAGGTTAAAAATTTAAAATCGAACATCAGAGACCATCAGGAACCCTTCATCCTTTAGAGATTCCACAATGGTAGTTTAAATTTGGTAGTTTGATGTCTGGTTGACCAAACCGATGCAACTTTTGCTTTTGGGACTTTGATCGAATTATATAGTTTAACCATCAAAATTTAACATATAATATACAAATTTAAAAAAGTTTATCTGCATAAAATTTGAGGATACTCATTGTCAGTTAAAATTCAGCAGGGTAGGGACAAATTGCAATGGGATTTGAACAAATTCAAGCAATATGATACAGCTTCAGGTTACAGAATTGGCTATTTATTTTACCATCCGCCTCTGGAGCTTTGCCCTAATTATATGCAACAGAAAAAGCCGTGGATTGATCTATGGAAGTTGAACTCGCCTCACAAAATTAAGCTATTTATCTGGAAAGCTCTCCATGGCCGACTTCCGGTGCTTGTTCAGATTCATCACCGCATCCCATCTATATCACCAATATGCCCCTGCTGTCATGAAGCAACAGAAACAGTCACTCATTGTTTAATCGATTGCTCTAGAATTAAAGACGTATGGTCTCAGAGTTATCTTCGTGACTGTCTTCCCCCTCAGAGTTCTAACGACTTTTGGACATGGTGGACTGCATCAACAGAGATACTTAACCCGTTGAAGAATGCTGACCGTAATCCTCAATTGCTTGCCATCATTTGCTGGAACTGCTGGAAAGCTCGCAACCAGTTGATTTTTGAAGGTTCTACTTCTATGCCGTCTGCCATTCTAGCAAGCTCTGTCAAGTTGCTCCGTGAAATCCAAAGAACTCTCAGTTTAGGTCGTCATCTCCATGAGACAAGCTCTTAGTTGCATGCAATTGGATTTATCATTCTTTCTTCTTTAAGATTTTTCTTCGTTTTTCGATCACGCACCGTCGGATGAATACCTTCAGTGTAGTGTTTTTGAGAAATCCTCACTTTTTATTATGCTGTCCTGCTTTTGGACATCTTTGTATTTCATTTTTTAATAATTAATGAAATATAACCTATTATCTTTGGAAAAAAAAAAATAAAATTTGAGGATACCGAAACTTATTAGGAATTTTTTGGTTAAAAATGAATCAAAATGCCCTATTATTAGCCGTAACTTAAATAACTAAATTTTTAAAAGTTTAAATAAGTTTTTACTCCTTATAAAATACATATTTATTTGATCTGTGGCCAATTTGAAAACAAAAAGCAGCATGGAAGTATCAGTTTCTGCACAAACATCAAATCCTCGATTCAAATAAAGAACTAAGAGGTTATATTGATATATTCAAACAATTTTCTGCACAAATTCTTGAAAAGCATTCTCTTCTTTGTGCGTAGAGAGGTAATCTACAAGCAATTCCATGGTTGTAGCATTTGCTGCAAAACCTTTGTCTTTCATAATCTGAAAATATTTAATTGACTTCAGAACAGCATTTCGTCGTAGTAATCCTTGGATGAAGACGTTATATGTGCAGCTATCTGGCAAGCAGCCATGCTCTTCCATATTCATCAGCATCTCTTCAGCATCAATCAGAAGTCCTTCCCTACATAGACCTTGGATCATTATTGTATATGTATATTGATCAGGTTTCAAGCCTTTTGCTGGCAGACTAGAGAAGAGTTCTAGTGCATCATTTAGTTTTCGGGCATGGCACATCCCACCGAGCACCACATTATACGTTTCAATATTAAGATCCAAATTATTCTTCTCCATTTCTCTAAATAATGATATTGCATCAGAAGACAAATGACATTTGAATAGGCCATCCAATATAAGGGCACAGCTGAATACATCAGGACATTGACCAAATTTGTGCATTGTAAAAAACAATTCTTTAGCCGCTAACGGTTTACCCACTTTGCAAAATCCATAGATAAGAGTATTCCAAGTCACAACATCCAGATTTAAACCATTATTGATCATTTCATCCAAGAGATAAATAGCCTTATTAATCCTTTTGATCTTGCACCATCCATGGATTAATGTAGTATACGTGTTGACGTCTGGTAGGCATCCCTTGTGAACCATCAAATCAAATACTTTCATGGCCTCCTCCATTTGATTTTGGTAACAATAAGCAGCAATCATTGAGTGATAGGTGACAACATCAGGCTCCTCTCCCATTCGAACCATTTGACCAAGTATGGCTCTACCATTTGAAATCTTTCCCTCTTTACAAAGAGAATCCACTAAAATATTAAAAGTATGAGTATCCGGCATAATTCCCTTTTGTTTCCTCTCGCTGAGTAAAGACGCAGCCTCTTGCCATCTGCTGAAAGTACAGAGTCCTTGAATCAAGCGATTGTAAGTGATAGTATCGGGTTGAAGACCTTTTGTTGTCATTTCGGAGAATAGACTCAAAGCCTCGGATACCAGCCCATCCTTGCAAAGACTATCCACAATTGCGGTATAACCCGCAACAGTAACACTTGATTTGCAGTTTCTTGTTTCCGTCTTCCTTAGAATGGCAATGGCAGCAGGGGTGTTGCCCATCTTGCACAATCCATTTATAATTGCTCCAAACGTGTGGCCGTCGGGTTGATATCCCATGTTATCCATGTGGTCAACAAACAAAATAGCATAATCCACATTGCCTTCAATACAAAGACCATTAACAATGGTGTTCAATGTGACCACATGGGGCTCCAAGCCGATTTTGAACATCGTCCCAACCACAGAGAAGGCAAAGGGAGTGTGATTCAAACGGCACAGACAATTGACAACAATACTGAGTGTATAGATATTAGATTTGAGTCCTAAGGAGAACAAGTGTTTGATTAACGAAATGGCAGCTGTGTAATGCTTCATCTTAACAATAGAGCTAAACAAAAAGTTAAAGTCATTCACGCATGGCAAAGGGTTCATGGAAACCATTTTGTCAAACAGATGCAGAGCAGAATCAAGGTTCTGGAGATTCCTAATAGAATTTACGAGATGGGGTCTGTCCTTGATGGTATCAATATCAGTGGTATAAGAGAGAGTAATGGGAAAAAGGAAGGGTCTGGGATGAGAAAAAGTACCAAATTGAGATTCAGATTGCCGCCGAAAGAAGCGCAGAGAAACTCTTGTTGATGAACGCAACATCATTGATGAGAGAGCATGGCAGCTACGCTCGCCACACGGGTATGCAATTCATGGCGATGAAGGTGGTGATATGGATGGGGATCCCGGCGGTGATAGTGACAGTTATTGGTGAAGAATCTTGGCAAAGGTTAATTAATTGCTGTACGGCTGTTGTACTTTCAGAAAATTCAAAAGGAAAAGTATAGGTAACCAACAAAATTTTTGAACAATGTGTAAACAATAACTTAAACGTACAATGTGTACAATGAAAGTTTAGAAAATATTAGAGATATGATTACGAATTTGTATTTGATGAAAATTTGTTATTATATTAATATAAACAAATTTTATTATTCTTTGAGTTTAATTATTTTAATATAGTATTATTGATTATTTTATTAATTAATTATTTAAATAAAAATATGAAATTAAGAGAAATATATATATATATATATATATATATATAAAAAACTATTTTAATGACTATTTTTATTATAATGTA
>NC_029789.2:144038104-144038781 GCF_000816755.2 Arachis ipaensis | reverse complement strand
GTGGATTAACTGTCCAAGAAAAAAAATTACAGAAAAATAATTTTATAAAGAGTTGAACCAGCCAAATCAGTATCGAAATATAAGAGATGCACAAAAAATAACGTAAAAAAATATGATAATTATATTGTAAATTATGGCTAAGAGAGGTTAATTTATGTGTACAAGTCAGTATCAATATCCTAAGTTGGCACTAAAATACGTAAATCTTCTAGTATGGTTTTTTAGGATACTTCCACAAGCAGTTTTCCTTCTTTGTTAACTAAACCATCCAAATTGAGCTTTTATGAAGGGATGAATTGGAGGATACTATTTGATAAGCATTTTCTCAAAGGTCCCAACTTTTTTCTTTACTCGAATAAATTCAGTTTGAGATAAATGATACTTCTTGACTAAATAAAAAGCAAACTCATGAATTTTCTCTTCTTAAAAAGCCTTAATTCTATCGAAAATGAACTTGTTTCTCCATAACCAAAGAGTACCATAATACATTAATACTAGCAAAGAGAAGAGTTCATGGCCCCTTTCAAGAGGGATTGGAAGGTCAAAATCTCAATCGACCAACGAAAAGGAGGTTTATGGAAAAACTGAAAAAATCTAGGCCAAATTTAGTATTTGTTTTTCCACTTTTGCATCGCAACCACATAGTAAAAAAAGACATAAACATAAAGTATTATTTA
>NC_029789.2:144026481-144037636 GCF_000816755.2 Arachis ipaensis | reverse complement strand
CTCATAAACCGTGGTGACTTACCACGGTTTACACTCAATAGTTTTTGCCCCTAAATCGCTGGGACCTGCCACGGTTTATGCACGTTTGGAAACCGTGGTGGGTTGCCACGGATTACATAAAAATGGGTTTTTGCACATGCAGGTAACAACAATCCGTTTTGCACATTTAGGTAAAGGATTCTGCCAATTTATTTAAATAAGTAAATTGCCCTATATTTTATATAATTATTTATTTTTTTAAAATTAATAAAATAATTATCACTAATTTATATATAAAAATAATTATTAAAAAATATTTTAATTAAATAAATTAAAGTGTATGTTATTTAATTTTCGTAAAAAAAATATATAGTCTAAAAAAAGAGAGTGCCATTTTCTCTAATTTTTGGTCTATTATCATTTATTACCATTAAATTTTATTTTTTTGGAAAAAAGTTTTAAATTTGTAGTAAAATTCTTTTCTACCGATATGTTTCAAAGAAATAGTTTACAATTGGTAATTAAAATTTAGAGTAATTATCCAAATCATTTTTCAAAGATTTTAAAAGTGGATATTTTAGTCTCTAAAAAAATTAATACACAAAAATATCTCTAAAATTTTATTCCAGACAAATTAGTCTTCAATTCATTTTTTGGCAGAATAATTATCCAAATCAGTCTCCAAAATTTTTAAAAGCGACATTTTAGTTCCAAAAAAATTAATAATCCCAACATTTAATTTTTTTTCATCAGACATAATTATATAACAGTCTCTCGTCTATTTTTTGGCATGACTCATTAAATTCTTCAAGTATTTATTAGAAAAAGAATATTAGTAGATATTATAATTAAATTAAATACTAAATACCATAATAATACCATATTAGAAATCAAATAGGTTTAACTTAGGGCCTGTTTGAGAAGATTCAAAAGTTACTTTTTTGAGTTTTTGACTTATGAAAAATAGTATTATTAATGTATGGTATAATTTTCAAAACTAAATTGTAGCTTTTTAAGAAGCTATTTAAGTGCTTTTGGAGAAATTAAAAAAAATAACTTCTCTCATAATAAAATTTTTTTTGTTATCACATTTCTTTTAAAATAAACACTTTTAGAAATTAAAAATTAAATACAAAATAACTTATTTATAAGTTACTTTTAATATAAGCATTTATTGTTTAGACTATTTTTTTAAAAGAAGTTTTAATTAAGTTATAAATACTTCTAGAACTAAAAAATTAAATACAAAATAACTTATTTATAAGTTACTTTTAATATAAGCATTTATTGTTTAGACTATTTTTTTAAAAGAAGTTTAAATGTTTAATTAAGTTGTTTTCCAAATTGTACCTTAATATATTCGTATTTAAAACGAAGTACATGACTAGAATAATACATTGCATAACCTTCTCAGGAAGGAGATTCTTGCTCTGCTGGGTCCAATTTGAAAACAAAAAGCAGCATGCGAGTATCAGTTTTTAGTTTTTACACAAACATCAAATCCTCAATTCAAAGAAACAATTAAGAGGTTATATTGATATATTCAAACAATTTTCTGCACAAGTTCTTGAAAAGCATTCTCTCCTTTGTGCGTAGAGAGGTAATCTACAAGAAATTCCATGGTTCTAGCATCTGCTGCATAACCTTTTTCTTTCATAATCCGAAGATATTTTACTGACTTCGAAACATCATTTCTTCTCAGTAATCCTTGAACCAATACATTATATGTGCAGGAATTGGGCAAGCAGCCATCCTCTTCCATACTCATCAGTAACTCTTCAGCATCAATCAGAAGTCCTTCCCAACATAGACCTTGGATCATGATTGTATAAGTATATACATCAGGTTTCAAGCCTTTTGCTGGCAGATAAGAGAAGAGTTCACACACATCATTCAGTTTTCCAGCACGGCACATTCCATCGAGCACCACATTGTAAATTTCAATATTAAGATCCAAATTATTCTTCTCAATTTCTCTAAATAATGATATTGCATCAGAAAACAAATGACATTTGAATAGGCCATCCAATATAGTGGCACAGCTCGATAGATCAGGATATTGACCAAATTTGTGCATTGTAAAAAACAATTCTTTAGCAGCTAACGGTTTACCCACTTTGCAAAATCCATGGATAAGAGTATTCCAAGTCACAACATTCAGATTTAAACCTTTATGGACCATTTCATCCAATAGATAAATAGCCTTATCAATGCTTTTGATCTTGCACCACCCATGGATTAATGAAGTATAAGTGTTGCTGTTCGGTAGGCATCCCTTGTGAACCATCAAATCAAATACTTTCATGGCCTCCTCCATTTGACTTTGGAAACAAAAACCAGCAATCATTGAGTTATAGGTGACAACATCAGGCTCCTTTCCCATTCTAACCATTTGACCAAGTATGGCTCTAGCACTTGAAATCTTTCCCTCTTTACAAAGAGCATCCATTAAAATAGTAAAAGTATGCGTATCCGGCATAATTCCCTTTTGTTTTCTCTCGCTCAGTAAAGACGCAGCCTCCTGCCATCTGCTGAAAGTACAGAGTCCTTGAATCAAGCGATTGTAAGTGATGGTATCGGGTTGAAGACCTTTTGTTGTCATTTCCGAGAATAGACTCAAAGCCTCGGATACCATCCCATCCTTGCAAAGACTATCCACAATTGTGGTATAACCGGCAACAGTAACCCTTGCTTTGCAGTTTCTTGTTTCCGTGTTCCTTAGAATGGCAATGGCAGCAGGGGTGTCGCCCATCTTGCACAATCCATTTATAACTGCTCCAATCGTGTGGGCGTCGGGTTGATATCCCATGTTATCCATGTGGTCAACAAACAAAATAGCATAATCCACATTGCCTTCAATACAAAGACCATTAACAATGGTGTTAAATGTGACCACATCGGGCTCCAAGCCGATTTTGAACATCGTCCCAACCACAGAGAAGGCAAAGGGAGTGTGATTCAAATGGCACAGACAATTGACAACAATACTGAGTGTATAGATATTAGATTTGAGTCCTAAGGAGAACAAGTGTTTGATTAACGAAATGGCAGCTGTGTAATGCTTCATCTTAACAATAGAGCTAAACAATAAGGTAAAGTCCCTCACAGATGGCAAAGGGTTCATGGAAACCATCTTGTGAAAGAGATGCAAAGCTGAATCAAGGTTTTGGAGATTCCTAATAGAATATAGGAGAAGGGGTCTGTCCTTGATGGCATCAATATCAGTGGTATAAGAGAGAGTAATGGGAATAAGGTAGGGTTTGGGATGAGAAAGATTACCAAATTGAGATTGAGATTGCTGCCGAAAGAAGCGCAGAGAAGCTTTTGCTGATGAACGCAACATTGATGAGTGAAGAACGCAGCAGCTACTCTCGCCGGAAGGGTATGAAATTCATGGCATTGAAGGTGGTGATATGGATGGGCATTGCGGCAGTGATAGTGGCTGGTGAAGACTCGGTCTTCACAAAGTATTAATTAACTAATTGCTGTAGGTATCTTCTCAAAATTAGAAACAGATAACCATGTAATCAAGTTGGTCTAACACCAAAAAAATTCAGTACCATTAAATGAAACGTGAAATACACGCGCCCAACACACACGAAATCGCTCTTCCCAACCCTCTTTCTCCCCACGCTCTTTCTTCTTTTCCTGCACTTCTTCTTCTTCCTCTTTTCACGCTCATTTACGCACGGAGCGTCTTCTTCTTCGCCTTCTTCTTCGCGTTCCTCCTTCTCCTCCTTCTCTTTCTTTTTCGCGTTCCTTTTTCTTCACGTGTTTTCTCCTTATCGTTGTTCTTTTGTTGTTGTTGCTGCTGTAATTTTTTGTCTTCTCATCATTCTCTCTCTGGTGAAGAAGCAGTAGAAGGTGAGGAAGAAGAGTTTTGAATACTACAGAATGAACCGAACACAGTATTCATGGCGAACCGAACATAGTACTCATGGTGAACTGAATACAATACAATTGTATAGTATTGAGTGAACGAAACATAATCCATTATATAAAATCAAATTCAAATAGCTTTCTGCAGAATGAATCGAACACAGTACTCATGGTGAAACAATTGTATAGTACTGAGTGAACAAAACATAATCCATTAAATCAAATTCAAATAACTCTGCCTATAATTTACATATTATCAATTCAATTCAATTCAATTCAGTACACCTCCGTCCATTTAATTCAATTCAAATTAGCAATTACATTGTATTCAATTCGATTCAAAATTGAATAATCCAAACTTTATCAGTTTGATTCGTTTCAGAAGAGTAATCCAAATCGCTCTCCTGATTTGAAGTTGAGTCATTTATTGTTTCAATTCAGAAGTGCAGATCGAAGAAGAAAACGAAGAAGAATAGGAAGAAGATAAATGCAACCAGATCGAAATAAGAAAACGAGAAGATGAATGCGACCAGAGGAGAACGACGAAGGCAATGCAGATCAATAAAGAAGTACGCGAGCTGATCAATAAGAAGAAGAAGAAGGAGGAGGAGGAGGTTTACGTTGCAATAGAAGGTTTACGTTGAGCAAAACTTTAGGTCGCAGCACGTTATATATAGCGCGTGTATGACAAACGAGTGAGGGATGGGAGACACGCGTGTGGAGGAAATTACTTGGTTAACAACCATGTAAAAAATACATGGATGTAGAGCTTTTCCGAATTAGAAATTAGCTATGAAGAGGGGTTATAGGGGATGGCAATGCCGCCAGAAGGGCGTTTAACTTAAACCCGACTCCATCTCTGATCCGCACAAGAACCCACCACGTTAAAAATCAGCTCCGGTATGAGGGCGGATAATTATCCGTCTCAAACAGATTCGGGTAGTGTTGCCACCCTTAAGAAGGACACTTTTTTGAGTTGTTGTATTCGAGTGTCAGACACATTTCGAACACAACACACTCATTGATATTCGTCTGATATGTGTGTCTTCTGTGTCCAATTATATCTTAATAAAAAATAAAATTTTTTTCTCTAAAAATGCTTAGATATACCTAAATACCATTACGTGTTAACGTGTCTAGCCTTATTCTTAATATATATTCTTGAAACGAGTTCAGAAATAGTATATATTATTAATTATTAAAACAAATTTTTTTTTTTGGAAAAAAGAAGCTCAAACACATGAAGTGGAGCGTACAATAATAAACGAACCAAGTAAATCATAAACTAAGCTATCCAACTCCCAGTAAGACTCCTGTTTATCCTATTGTCATCTCCGACATTGCCATCAACAACAAAAAGGATCTACACCTAACCACTCCTTATAATTCATGAAGGATAAATGGATGACCTCAACAACCCCTTTTCCTTTGTTCTGAAAAATCCTTCTATTCCTTTCTAGCCAGATGTTCTAGATAATCGCACAAAAATCCATCAACCACCTCTTGCGCTCCTCCTTGCTAGCTGATATCTCAGTCCAACTTATAAAATGTTCCTTCAGCATCCCCGAGCATGACCATTGCCTTCCAACAAATGCCAACCAGGCACACCAAACCTGCCAAGAAAAATCACAGCCAAGGAACAAGTGGTGAACATATTCAATACTCTTGTTACAAAACACACATAGAATATCTTCCTGGTGGATGACTCCCAACTGACTCAGCCTCTCCTTCGTATTGACCCTACCAGTCAATACAAACCAGACAAACAGTTCAACTCTTGGTGGGACTAAGCCTTTCCAAAGTGTTCTTGTAAAGTTGTAGCTTGTTATATCCTCTGGAAGGTTGTCATCCTGTATCACCTGCATAAAAGATTTAGTAGAAAAGACCCCTTGTTTATCAAATTTCCATACAACTCGATCCTCACTACCATAAGCCAGTTTGACCAGACTTAATGCCTCATGCAATTGGTTCACTAGATCCAACTCTCATTGGAATAGCTCTCGCCTCCATTGGAAGTTCCATATCCACTCAACCCCATCCCAAAACCCACAATTCCCTATAAAAGATCCTCTTTGGTTTGAAACTGAGAAAAGCCTCGAAAACTGGACTTTCGGAGCACCACCACGCAGCCAAACATCCTCCCAGAACCGAGTCCTTCTTCCATCGCCAGCCTCCATAACCAGCCCAGTGATTATCTTTTGTCTAACTTGCTGGCTCGTGAACTGTATCTGACAGATATCCTTCCAAGGGCCCCCTTGCTAGGTAAAGTCTGAGAGGATAGCAAGACATCTGGGTTCAGGTTATTACAAGCACAAACCACCTTCTTTCACAGCGGGCAATCCTCCTTTGAAAAACGCCACCACCACTTAAAAAGAAGAGCTGTGTTCCGTAGCATGGCATCCCCAACACCCAACCCACCAAATTTTTTGGGCGCCTGCACCACCTCCCACCTTACCAATGCCATACCAGTCCTACCATCCTCCTTACTCCATAAAAATTTTCTCTGTAAGGAAATAAGTTTATCCGCAACAGCCTTTGGCATCCTGTACAGACTTAAATAATATACAGGGAGGCTATTTAGTACCGATTTTATGAGTACTAATTTACCGACTTTATTAAGAACCTTGGCTTTCCATAGGCTGAGTTTTTTCTCCACTTTGTCCACAATCGGCTTCCAAGTTTTCACCAACTTTGGATTAGCTCCTAGCTGGATCCCCAAATATTTTACTGGAAGGGCGACTTCCTGGTATCCCAGCACACAGCACATACGTTGAACCCACTAAGCCTCACAATTTATAGGAATCAAGCTTGATTTATCAAAGTTGATGCTTAACCCCGACATCAATTCAAAACAGCGAAGTATCCTCCTATAGTTCTTCACGGTCTCTTCCTCTTGGGGGCAGAACAGAATGGTGTCATCTGCAAACTGAAGATGCGATAGCTCAATATGATCTCTACCGACCAGTAGCGGAGAAATTCGCCTGTTTCTAACCGCCTCCTCAAGCATTCTATGTAGGACATCAACAACGAGGACGAACAAGAAAGGAGACAGTGGATCACCTTGTCGTAGGCCCCTTTCCATCTTAAACGGCCGAGAGGGCGAACCGTTTATCAATACTGACATAGAGGCAGTACTTACGCACTCCATAACCCACCCCCTCCACCTTCTTCCAAACCCCATTTTCTGTAGAACAAGATCCACGAAGCTCCACTTGACTCTATCATATGCCTTCTGGAAGTCTAACTTTATTATCGCCGCTTTCTTCTTTCTCTATTTTAGCCATTGAACAGTTTCGCATGCAATGAGTGCCCCATCATATATTTTCCGCCCCTTGACAAATGCACTCTGTGTCTCACCTACAAGTCGTGGCATTATTGCTCGCATTCTCCTGACCATCATCTTTGATATGACTTTGTACACACACCCGACCATACTAATGGGTCTGAGATCTTTGATTTCCTTTACTCCAGTAAACTTAGGTGCCAGCGCAACCCATGTGAGATTAGCATCCGCCGGTAATCTGGAAGACTGGAAAAATTCCAATACCGCTCCCGTGAATTCAGGACCAATTCCTTCCCAACACTTCTTTATGAAGTTTATGTTGTAGCCATCACTACCAGGCACCTTAGATGAATCACAATCCCACACTGCTTTTCTAACCTCCTCAGAAGTTGGCTGTATCTCCAGAGCCATAGCATCATCCTCACTGATTCTCTCCACCAGACAGTCTCTAAACCCCACGAATGGCGACTTCTCCTGATGATACAAGTCTTTGTAGAAGTCCCTAATCGCAATCTTGATTCTAGCTTGATTCTTTATCAACCTTCCAATTTATATTTTAATATGAATAAAATATCAAAATACCATTACAATTTATTTAACAAATACTCCTATATCTTATAAGAATTTTAAATTTACGTGTCTGCGTATCCTGTGTCATGTCGTATCCCGTATCTGTATACATCGTAAAAAATTAGTTATTAATTAATTGTTGTTTATAAAAATTACGAATTTGGTATTTGATGGAAAAATTTTATTATATTAATGTAAACAAATTGTGAATTTAATTAAATATAAAGTAATTTTAAATTATTTAATATAATATTTTCACATAAAATTATTTAATCTAATTTTAAAAATATATTATTAAATACTATATTATATACAAATATTCTTAAAAATTCTCATGAATGAAGCTTAAAACGAAGTAGATGACTAGAATTCCGTAATGCATAACTTTCTTATTCTGCTGTGGCCAATTTGAAAAAAAAAGCAGCATGGAAGTATCAGTTTCTACACTAGAACATCAATCTTAAGAACGAGCAGCCTTCTTCATGACTTAAGAAAGTAGAGGAACGTATGATACTTTTGATGGAAAACCACTTTGATCAGTCCAAGTTATGTAGTTTTAGTACAGAGAGTTTTATTTCTTATAGAACATTTTGTTATTACATTGCGTAGTGATAATGGCATGACAAGTTTCTTGTATGAAGCATTAGTATGAAGGCTGAAAGAGAACAAGATAAAATGTTACTATTTAAGTGTAGAATTAGACGACAAATACAATTTTAAATGAATCTTTAAACTTTAATGTGCTAATTTTAGTTCTTGCCATACAATTTTGTAAGCATTTAGTACAGAGCAATCAGGACACACTGCTAGAAGATTTTTTTTTCTTTCAATGACTTTTCTTTTTTTGAAAAATTATAATTTTAAAGAACTAAGGTTATATTGATATGTTCAAACAATTTTCCGCACAAGTTCTTGAAAAGCATTCTCTCCTTTGTGCGTAGAGAGGTAATCTACAAGCAATTCCATGGTTCTAGCATCTGCTGCATAACCTTTTTCTTTCATAATCCGAAGATATTTTACTGACTTCGGAACATCATTTCTTCTCAGTAATCCTTGAACCAATACATTATATGTGCAGGAATTAGGCAAGCAGCCATCCACTTCCATATGCATCAGTAACTCTTCAGCATCAATCAGAAGTCCTTCCCTACATAGACCTTGGATCATGATTGTATATGTATATAGATCAGGTTTCAAGCCTTTTGCTGGCAGACAAGAGAAGAGTTCACGTGCATCATTTAGTTTTCCAGCATGGCACATCCCACAGAGCACCACATTGTAAGTTTCAATATCAAGATCCAAATTATTCTTCTCCATTTCACTAAATAATGATATTGCATCAGAAAACAAATGACATTTGAATAGGCCATCCAATATTATGGCACAGCTCGATAGATCAGGATATTGACCAAATTTGTGCATTGTAAAAAACAATTCTTTAGCAGCTAACGGTTTACCCACTTTGCAAAATCCATGGATAAGAGTATTCCAAGTCACAACATTCAGATTTAAACCTTTATGGACCATTTCATCCAATAGATAAATAGCCTTATCAATGCTTTTGATCTTGCACCACCCATGGATTAATGAAGTATAAGTGCAGACGTTTGGTACGCATCCCTTGTGAACCATCAAATCAAATACTTTCATGGCCTCCTCCATTTGACTTTGGAAACAATAACCAGCAATCATCGAGTTATAGGTGACAACATCAGGCTCCTTTCCCATTCGAACCATTTGACCAAGTATGGCTCTGGCACTTGAAATCTTTCCCTCTTTACAAAGAGCATCCATTAAAATAGTAAAAGTATGCGTATCCGGCATAATTCCCTTTCGTTTTCTCTCGCTCAGTAAAGACGCAGCCTCCTGCCATCTGCTGAAAGTACAGAGTCCTTGAATCAAGCGATTGTAAGTGATGGTATCGGGTTGAAGACCTTTTGTTGTCATTTCCGAGAATAGACTCAAAGCCTCGGATACCATCCCATCCTTGCAAAGACTATCCACAATTGTGGTATAACCGGCAACAGTAACCCTTGCTTTGCAGTTTCTTGTTTCCGTCTTCCTTAGAATGGCAATGGCAGCAGGGGTGTCGCCCATCTTGCACAATCCATTTATAATTGCTCCAATCGTGTGGCCGTCGGGTTGATATCCCATGTTATCCATGTGGTCAACAAACAAAATAGCATAATCCACATTGCCTTCAATACAAAGACCATTAACAATGGTGCTAAATGTGACCACATTGGGCTCCAAGCCGATTTTGAACATCGTCCCCACCACAGAGAAGGCAAAGGGAGTGTGATTCAAACGGCACAGACAATTGACAACAATACTGAGTGTATAGATATCAGATTTGAGTCCTAAAGAGAACAAGTGTTTGATTAACGAAATGGCAGCTGTGTAATGCTTCATCTTAACAATGGAGCTAAACAATAAGTTAAAGTCCTTCACAGATGGCAAAGGCTTCATGGAAACTATCTTGTGAAAGAGATGCAAAGCAGAGTCAAGGTTTTGGAGATTCCTAATAGATTTTACGAGATGATATCTGTCCTTGATGACATCAGTATCAGTGGGAAAAAGGAAGGGTTTGGGATGAGAAAGAGTACCAAATTGAGATTGCTGCCGAAAGAAGCGCAGAGAAGCTTTTGTTGATGAACGCAACATCATTGATGAGTGAGCACAGCAGCTACGCTCGCCGCAAGGGTATGAAATTCATGGCGATGAAGGTGGTAATATCTGATATGGATGGGGATTGCGGCAGTGATCGGTGAAGAGTAATGGTTCAACGGGAACCGACAATAAAAACGATCCGGTCCGATGCCAAAACTGCAAATCTGAAAACCTTTGACGGCCGGTTCTTTAAAAACGACGCAATTTTGCTTTTTTTTTTTTCTTTTTTTAAAAAAAAGGAAAACCCCTTACGCGTGACACACCACACACCACCTTCCCCCGAACTCACCCCTCCTTCGTGAACGCAAAGAATGCAAAGCTTGTAGTTATTAGAACTGAACTAATAATCGAAGCCATTAAATTATTGGTTTATTAATTTATTAGTTCAATCAATGAGTTACTAATTAAATTATTAAAATCGGTTTCACATAAATAAAAAATATAAAATAATTTAAAATATAAAATTAAAATTTAAAAAATATATATATTTTTATTAATATTTTAAAAATAATTAAATTTTAACAAATTATAATAAATAAGTTATAAAATAGTTATTATTAAATAAGTATATAAAATTTTAGTATTTTATTATAATTAAAATTTTTTATTTTTATTTTTATATTAAAATAAATAATTTTTATTTTAATAATTAATTAATTTATATTTATTATATTATCATATACTATATGTATTTATTGAAAAATAATATTAATAAATATCATATAATCATAAAAAATAATTATATTATAATTAATAAAAATATTTGATATTTTT
>NC_029789.2:144015120-144024855 GCF_000816755.2 Arachis ipaensis | reverse complement strand
GGCAAAGAGAACATGTAAGCACAAAAAAGATTCATATTTGAACCATATCTTAGAATTTTTTTTTGGAATAATTCGGTTGAACCAACTTATTACTGATTATTATTGTTTTTGGATGGTTTTGACCAGTTTTATCCGATTTTTACTGACTTTGACCGTTCTAAACTTTAACAGTTTGAGAATTAGACCGGATTGATTAGGATTTTGATTTACCGATTTTTTGGTCGGACCGATTCGGTCCAATTCTTACAACTATGCAAAGCAGTGTTTGTAAAAACCGGACCGGACTGGCCGGTTCGACCGGAAAACCGGTGAACCGGATCTTAAACCGGTTCAATCCGCTAATTAGACCGCACAAGGATGAAAACCGGTATGAACCGGTCAAACTCGTAGTAAACCGGTGAAAACCGGTCAAACTCGGTAAATCGGTCCAACCGAACCGCTGGTAATTAAAATTTTGCAAAATGAGTGAAGTGGGGTTTGAACCCCTGTCCTCAATAAAAAAGGGGCATGTGATAACCACCAAACTATCACAGTTCTAATTATAATGTTTACAAATTAATATATATATAGATATCTTTTATCAAATATATTTACTTCTATTTAATTTATTTTAATTTTAGTTATAAACTCATTTATTTTTAAATTGATTATATTTTTATTTAACAATAATTATAAACTCACTTATTTTTTTATAATTATATAATATCTATTAATATTATTTTTTAATAAATACTTGTAGTATATAATAGTATAATAAATATAAACTAATTAATAAATTATTAAAATTTAAAAAATAATAGTTATTTTAATATAAAATATTTTTTCTTTTCATAAGTTTATAATATCTATTAATATTATTTTTTAATAAATACTTGTAGTATATAATAGTATAATAGATATAAATTTATTAATAAATTATTAAAATTTGAAAATAATTATTATTTTAATATAAAAACAAAATAAAATATTTATGATAGAGTAAAATTAATAAAATACTTATTATTTCTATTATTTATTATTTTAGAATAGTTGAATATTCTTAAAATGTTAGTAAAAATATATATTTTAAATTTTAACTTTAAATTTTTTACTATTTTTTATTTTTTATTTACATAGGACCGGGTTAACCGGTTCAACCAGTGACTCACCGATTGAACCAATGACCCAGTAACCCGGTAACTTGACCGGTTCGATCACCGGTTCGGTTCTGACAACTATGATGCAAAGACCTTATTCTCTCTGAAGTTTGAAGAAACAAAACCCAAACCAAACCCTAGCTTTTTCTGCTCGGTTCCGCCATCCGTGGTTGTCGGCGGCTCTCAGCTTCCTCGTTCCACCTGTCTCAAACTCGGACTCTGTTCTAGCTCGGCACGTTGTCCATCCATTGGTGGCTTCTCTATTCGAGGCTTCGAGCTGGTTGCCGTCATCTCGTCGCTCACTGTCGTCTCTTTGTCGTCCTGCTCTCCGTCGAAGGTTAGTGGCACTTACACACATTTTCACTTTTTCCATTTTTGCCCTGTTGATCTGTTTTGAATGCTCTGTTGATCGTTGATTTTGTGTTGTTGAAATTACTGCTAAAATTAGATTTGTTATATTGGTGCTGCTGTTTTAGTGTTTTTTTAATTTTTGAATCTACTGTTTTAGTGTTTTTGAATTTTTGTTGATAGATTTATTGAATTTAAGGTTTATGGTGATTATTTATTGTTGCTAATTGTTCTTAATTTCTGGCTCTGTTTAGTCTGTTGTGTTGTTGGTACTAGTATTTTTGATCGGGTTTATGGGTTTATGAGAGCTGTTGTTTTTCTCTGTAAACTTGGATGCTAGTTTTGAGTTTGGGTTTCTGTTACTAAAAGTTTGTTTGGAGTTAAAGTGATTGCCAATGTTGCACATCAATTTGTATTGTCTTTACCTTATTTCAATTAATAGTTCAACTTTGAATGAATGTTTTGAGTTGTAAATTATGAATTTATGATGTTTCTAAGTGTGTCTTCACATTGGTTTATTCACAGACATTATTTTTTGCGTGAGAATGAAGCCTGGAATAATGAAATGTCGTTTGCTGTGTCGTTGTTTTGTTAGATTATGAATATTCGCTGCGTGAATTGCGGGAGAGAAGTATTGAGAGGGAGATAGTCAAGCATGAAGTTCACCTCCAATCAGCAGAAAACTTTGATACTTGTGTTTTAAGAATGGTGGGATTTATATAAAGCTTGGGTAGCATCTTGGGCAATTGGTGAGGTAAGCATCAAAGTGGTCCTGAAGTTATCCTCGAGGCTCAAAGTAATCCCTGAAATTAAAAATTTGTCTAGATCGTCCCTGAAGTTGATCTCCGGTACTCATAGTGGTTCTTCCGGTGAATTTCGTCCGGCTGGCGCAACCGGAAAGCTGACCTGGCGTCGTTGGTGACACGTTAGCAGCCCAACGGCTAGCTGACGTGACGCAGTAAACATTTTGGACTCAATTTGGTCCCTAATTTTAGGTTAAATAATTTTATCACTTTTTTAATCCAACCCGCGTTTGCACTATATATTACGTATTCTGATGTGAGAAATATTAGTCTATCATATCACGAGTCTGAGTCCAATGGATAATACTATTGTTCTCTTCACACTAAGCTTTCTTCTTGTATCTTCAAATGGCATCATGTCACAGCAGAATTATTCAGGAAACTCAGTACTAAGTTGCAGCAACAACGACGCAGAGGGTCCTTCTTCAGATTTCCTATACACCTGCAATGGATTCCAAAAATCTTGCTTAACCTTTCTCATATTCAAATCCCAAACTCCTCACAACACCATTGCCACAATCTCCAACCTCACTTCCTCAAACCCAGAGGACCTTGCAAGGTTCAACAACGCCACTCATTCCACATTGTTCCGAACCGGCAAAGAAGTCATTGTCCCTCTCAATTGTTCTTGTCCAACCAGAGAACATGATGATGATTATGATGAGTACTATCAAGCCCAAACCACATACATTCTGCCAAAAGATCCAACATATTTTACAACAGCAAATGATGCCTTTCAGGGATTAACCACGTGCGATTCTCTCCAGCGTTACAATCCTTATGGGGTTCTTGATTTGCATCCTGGCATGGTGTTGCACGTGCCCCTCATATGCGCTTGTCCGACGGCGCGTCAAGCCGGTAGCGGCACCAAGTATTTGCTGACCTACTCGGTTAATTGGGGTGATAACGTCTCTAATATCGCAACACAGTTCCATGTCAACGCAAGTAGTATGGTTGATGCCAATGGTTTATCCTCAGAAAATGAAATGCTATATCCATTCACAATTGTCCTCATTCCATTAACAAGTGAACCCAACAGCACAATAACCAAAGTTCAAAATGGTCAACCACCTTCTCCAACTACTCTTTACACTGTAAGAAAGGATAAGACAAAGACAAAAAGAAAAAGAATCATAGTTGCTCTTACTTCCTCTGCGAGCTTCTTGTTTTTTCTGTTTGTCGTTTTATCTCTCGTGTTTGTGCGTAGAAAGAGATTAGAAATTTTCTTCAGGGGAGATAGAAGAGGCAGAACAAAGCAAGTGTTTTCAGAATAAATACGTGAAGGGTTAGCAAGCATTGAGCTTCTTTCCAAAGTGTACAAGTTTGATGAAATTAAAGAAGCACATGAGAATTTCAGTGCAAGCAACAGAATCAAAGGCTCTGTCTACCGTGGGGTATTTGGTAAGGAGAGGGAAATCATGGCGATCAAGAAGATGAATTTGGGTGCCTCTAAGGAAGTGAATTTGTTAGGAAGGATCAATCACTTCAACCTGATAAAGCTGGAAGGTTACTGTGAAAAAGATGGATCCTTCTATCTTGTTTTTGAATACATGGAAAATGGTTGTTGAGAGAATGGCTTGGGAGAAGAAACAGAACCCTAGAACACCAATGTTGGAGAAAGAGGATTCGGATTGCTGTGGATATTGCAAATGGACTTGAGTATCTTCATAACTTCACAGATCCTTGCTATGTTCACAAGGCCATAAACACTGACAATATATTGTTAAATAAAGATCTAAGGGCCAAGATAGCGAATTTCACTTTGGCTAAAGAATCAGATAGAGAAGTAACAAGCTCTTGTTCTTATTACACATCACATGTTGTGGGAACTAGGGGTTATATGGCTCCAGAGTATCTTGATTCAGGGAGAGTCACATCGAAGATGGACGTGTATGCGTTCGGAGTGGTGCTGTTGGAATTGATCACTGGCAAAGATTCTATTATTGTGCAGGATGATGGAAGTGAGACGATGCTTTCATCAATCATATTGAATCTCATTGATAAAGATGATGCAGAAGAGAAACTCGGTTTGTTCATTGATCCTAGTCTCATGGGAAACAGTGAGAAGGTCTGTGCAATTCAGCTAGTTAAGCTAAGCCTAGCATGCTTGGTTGAAGAACCTTCAAGGAGACCAAACATGGCAGAAGTGGTCTCGAGTTTGCTTAGAATATATACAGAAATTGAGACAAGAACGTCACCCTGCCGCATCCATGACAGTGGAAGCACGGAGAGGTTAAATGTATAGAGTGTGACGGAGAAATGAAGAGTGAAGAGTGTGACGGAGAGTAGAGGAGAACAGCTTGTGCGATGGAGAAGAAAGGAGAAGAGAGTCAATTGGGGGTTAGGGTTTTTAACCTAAAATTAGGGACCAAATTGAGTCCAAAATGTTTATTGCGCCACGTCAGCTAGCCGTTGGGCTGCTAACGTGTCACCAACGACGCCAGGTTAGCTTTTCGGTTGCGCCAGCTGGACGAAATTCACCGGAAGGACCACTATGAGTACCGGAGATCAACTTCAGGGACGATCTAGACAAATTTTTAATTTCAGGGATTACTTTGAGCCTCGAGGATAACTTCAGGGACCACTTTGATGCTTACCTCGGCAATTGGTATACTTCCTTAGTTCCTTTGCCTCTCCTTTTTGTTTGAATAGATAGAAAAAAAGATATGCTGATAACTGACTTTACAAATTGCAATCGTCCTCAGTGATGCACAAAAGGAAATACTCTATTTGTTCTTTTATATGTTTATTTAAGAGGAGTACTTGGTTCCTCAAGAGTATGTTATAACATTGAGATAATCTATGCTAAATAGATGTCCAGTTTCTTTATATGAGTAAATATGTGAAGTATTCAAGAGGAGCTTGGAGACACACCAAAAAATGTATAAATATGAGTTTCCATCTTGCACAATCCATTTCCAATCGTGTGGCCGTTGGGTTGATATCCCATGTAATCCATGTGGTCAAGAAACCAAGTAGCATAATCCACATTGCCTTCAATATAAAGACCATTAACAATGCTGTTAAATGTGACCACATCGGGCTCCAAGCCGATTTTGAACATCATCCCTACCACGGAGAAGGCAAAGGGAGTGTGATTCAGACGGCATAGACAATTGACAACAATATTGAGTGTATAGATATCAAATTTGAGTCGTAAGGAGAACAAGTGTTTGATTAACGAAATGTTGAGTGTATAGATATCAGAGAAGTTCTTGTTGATGAACGCAACATCATTGATGAGTGAAGAACGCAGCAGCCACGCTCGCCGCAAGGGTATGAAATTCATTCGAGTCTTGTGAGCATAGCTTGACAGCCACCGCTGAATCCACTTCAATCTTCACATTCGCAGAGCCTAGACTGTGTATCAGATCCAAGCCGAGAAGAACATCCTATGATCCTATAGGCTACGTTTGCTTACAGAGATAGGGACACGGAAATATGGACAAAGACAATTTATTAAGAAACACTGAATTAGTGTATTTCGTATCTATCCTAACAGGAAAGACATGAAAATTTTGATAAGGAACACAATTTATTTTTTATTTTGTTTATTATTTTTATTAATTTTTTATAATTATATTTTTTATTATTATATTTTTTATCTCAAATTTTTTTAATAAAAAAAATAAATTAAATTTTTATAATTTATTCTAATTTATTATTAAACAGGATACAAAAACACAAAATTTTGTGTTTGTTCTTTATGTTTTGTTCTCAGTGCTTGTTTTATACGCAGCCATAGTTCCGCAAAACTCACAGCAATATCCTAGGTTAGCACTAAATCTTCTCCCTTTTTTGTTGTCAACCATCCGAATTGAATTTTTATGAAGGATGAATCAGAGAATACTATCGAATAGGAATTTTCTCAAAGGTCCCAACTTTTTTCTTTACTCGAGCAAATTCAGATCCGGCTAAGCGCTTGGTCACGTTTTCGAAAAAGATTTTTTTTAAATAATATTTTTTANGTGTCTAAACAAATTCTAAATCTTGTTTCCATCACCAATGAGTACTCATAATTCTAGCAAAGAGAAGAGTCCACGACACCGCTTTTAAAAGGGATTAGGAGGTCAAAATCTTCATCAACCAATGAAAGAGAGGTTTATGGAACAAGTCTAAGCTAAATTTAGTCTAAGAGGTTTATAAACTTAAAATATTTAAATCGAGAATATTGTAATTTGAATTAAATTTTAAATAATTATTTTATTGTATCAATTATATTTTTATAGGAGCATAAATATTGTGAAATCATTATATAATTTGATAATACATTTAATATGTGCTTAAAAAGTAATCTTTGTTAACATGTTTGTATTTATTTTAAACTATATTTAAATGAATAAATTAATTGCGTGATATCATAATTGATATATTATACTCTTTTAATTTTTGAACTTTTAATTGTTACAAATATAAATACAATTTTATTTCTCTTTTTAGTATTATTTTGATATTTTTATATATATATGAATAACAATATATTGTTTTTAATATTTTTAATATCTCCTGAAAAGCTCTTTTGCAAAGAAAATATATTCTTGCAATTAGAAGAAAACTACAAAATAACATTAGCATAAATAAGTGGTTACATTTATTATTTGTTTTATAAATGGAAACAAAGTAGTTATTATGCCTAATTGAACTTGGCCAAAAATCTATGTTCAAGAAATATTAAAAATTAGATTCAAACTTGGGTAGCACAAAAACATATGATATCAATGAGAATACTTTTTTGTGTATGTGTGTGTTTTTTAGACAAAAATATTTTTTTTAGTGTCCAAATTTAAATCGATTTAAATTAAACCACTCATCCACTTTAATCCAAACAAAAAATTGATTAAAACTGCACTAATTTAAATTTGATTTTGTTCTATTTTTTGCAAAACGCAAGGATTGGATTGAATTTCGAATCTACTTTTCAAAACGGATCTAATCTAATCTAAACTACACAATGTATTATAATATTATTATTTTATTATTATATTTATAATTTTATTTATAATATGTTGATTTTGTTATATATTATTATTATTATTATTATTATTGACGTCCAAAATAAGATTTATTTTTGTAGATGACTAGAATAAAACATTGCATAACCTTCTCAAGAAGGAGATTCTTACTCTGCTGGGTCTAATTTGAAAACAAAAAGCAGCATGGAAGTATCAATTTCTACACAACATCAAATTCTCAATTCAAATAAAGAACTAAGAGGTTATATTGATATATTTAAACAATTTTAGGTTATATTGATATATTCAAACAATTTTCTGCACAAATTCTTGAAAAGCATTCTCTCCTTTGTGCGTAGAGAGGTAATCTACAAGCAACTCCATGGTTGTAGCATTTGCTGCACAACCTTTGTCTTTCATAGTCTGAAAATATTTTAATGACTTCAGAACAGCATTTCGTCGTAGTAATCCTTGGATGAAGACGTTATATGTGCAGCTATCTGGCAAGCAGCCATGCTCTTCCATATTCATCAGCATTTCTTCAGCATCAATCAGAAGTCCTTCCCCACATAGACCTTGGATCATGATTGTATAAGTATATACATCAGGTTTCAAGCCTTTTGCTGGCAGACAAGAGAAGAGTTCTAGTGCATCATTTAGTTTTCCAGCATGGCACATCCCACGGAGCACCACATTATAAGTTTCAATATTAAGATCCAAATTATTCTTCTCCATTTCACTAAATAATGATATTGCATCGGAAATCAAATGACATTTGAATAGGCCATCCAATATTATGGCACAGCTCGATAGATCAGGATATTGACCAAATTTGTGCATTGTAAAAAACAATTCTTTAGCAGCTACCGGTTTACCCGCTTTGCAAAATCCATAGATAAGAGTATTCCAAGTCACAACATCCAGATTTAAACCTTTATTGATCATTTCACCCAAGAGATAAATAGCCTTATTAATCCGTTTCATCTTGCACCACCCATGGATTAATGAAGTATAAGTGTAGACGGTTGGTACGCATCCCTTGTGAACCATCAAATCAAATACTTTCATGGCTTCCTCCATTTGATTTTGGAAACAATAACCAGCAATCATTGAGTTATAGGTGACAACAGTAGGCTCCTCTCCCATTCGAACCATTTGACCAAATATGGCTCTAGCACTTGAAATCTTTCCCTCTTTACAAAGAGCATCCACTAAAATATTAAAAGTATGCGTATCCGGCATAATTCCCTTTTGTTTTCTCTCGCTCAGTAAAGACGCAGCCTCCTGCCATCTGCTGAAAGTACACAGTCCTTGAATCAAGCGATTGTAAGTGATAGTATCGGGTTGTATACCTTTTGTTCTCATTTCGGAGAATAGACTCAAAGCCTCAGATACCAGCCCATCCTTGCAAAGACTATCCACAATTGTGTTATAATCCATAACATCAAAACTTGGTTTGCAGTTTCTTGTTTCCGTGTTCCTTAGAATGGCAATGGCAGCAGGGGTGTTGCCCATCTTGCACAATCCATTTATAATTGCTCCAAACGTGTGGGTGTCGGGTTGATATCCCAAGTAATCCATGTGGTCAAGAAACCAAATAGCATAATCCACGTTGCCTTCAATACAAAGACCATTAACAATGGTGTTCAATGTGACCACATTGGGCTCCAAGCCGATTTTGAACATCATCCCCACGACAGAGAAGGCAAAGGGAGTGTGATTCAAACGGCACAGACAATTGACAACAATATTGAGTGTATAGATATCAGATTTGAGTCGTAAGGAGAACAAGTGTTTGATTAACGAAATGGCAGCTGTGTAATGCTTCATCTTAACAATAGAGCTAAACAAAAAGTTAAAGTCATTCACGCATGGCAAAGGGTTCATGGAAAGCATTTTGTCAAACAGATGCAGAGCAGAATCAAGGTTCTGGAGATTCCTAATAGAATTTACGAGATGGGGTCTGTCCTTGATGGCATCAAGAAAGGGTTTGGGACGAGAAAAAGTACCAAATTGAGATTGCTGCGGAAAGAAGCGCAGAGAAGCTCTAGTTGATGAACGCAACATCATTGGTGAGTGAAGAACGCAGCAGCTACGCTCGCCGCAAGGGTATGAAATTCATGGCGATAATGAAGGTGGTGATATGGATGGGATTGCGGGCTTGCGGCAGTGATTGGTGAAGACTGAAGAATCTTCACAAAGTATTAATTAATCAATTGCTGTACGGCTGTTGTACCTACTGAAAATTATAAATTAGTTATTAATTAATTGTTGTTTATTAAAATGACGAATTTGGCATTTGATGAAATTTTTTTATTTTATTACTGTAAGCAAATTTGATTATTTATACGTTGTAAGTTTAATTATTCTAATATAGCAGATTTAACTATTCTATTAATTGATTATTTATTAAAAAATATATATAATTATATATACAAACATATATAAATAAATATAAAAAACTGATTTTAATGACTGCTTTTTATTATAATGTAG
>NC_029789.2:144004643-144014167 GCF_000816755.2 Arachis ipaensis | reverse complement strand
ACCAATTTTTTTTATGAACAACGTGGATTAACGTCCAAAAAAAAACAAGAGTCTAACAAAGTGGAGCTCATTCAAGTCTTGACCGTCACTGCTGAGTCCACTTCAATCTCCACATTCGCATAGTCTAGACAATGTGTCAAATCCAAGCCGAGAAGAACATCTTAAAGTTTCGCAAAAGTTGGTACTAAAACATCTTAAAGTGTCAAATCCAATCTTCTGGCATGGTCTCTTAGAATATTTTCACAAGCGGGTTTTCTTTTTTTTGGTTGACTGAACCATCTGAATTGAGCTTTCATGAAGGATAAATCGAAAGATACCATGGAATTAGCATTTTTTCAAAGGTTTCAACTTTTTTCTTTACTTCACGAATTCAGTTTGGACTAAATGATACTCCTTCACTAAATGTAAAGTAAACTCATGAAGTTTCTCTTCTTAAAGAGCCTTATTAATCTCCTGTAAAGGTCTTTTGCAAAAAGAAAAAAATGTATTTTTGCAATTAGAAGAAAAACTACAAAATAACATTAGCGTAATAAGTGGTTACATTTGTCTTACAAATGGAAACAAATTAAGTCGTTATTATGCCTAATTGAACTTGGCAAAAAATCTATGAACAAGAAATACTAAAAACTAGATTAAAACTTGAGAAGCACAACAAAAATACAATATCAATGAGAATACTCTTTTGTATGTGTGTGTGTTTTTTTTGTTAGACAAGAATACTCTTTTGTGTTAAAATAAATATAAAGTAATTTTAAATTATTTAATATAAAATTTTCACATAAAATTATTTAATCTAATTTTAAAAATATATTAATAAATACTATATTATATACAAATATTATTAAAAATTCACATGAATGAAGCTTAAAACAAAGTACATGACTAGAATAACGTAATGCATAACTTTCTTATTCTGCTGTGGCCAATTTGAAAAAAAAAAAGCAGCATGGAAGTATCAGTTTCTACACTAGAACATCAATCTTAAGAACGAGCAGACTTCTTCATGACTTAAGAAAGTAGAGGAACGTATGATACTTTTGATGGAAAACCACTTTGATCAGTCCAAGTTATGTAATTTTAGTACAGAAAGTTTTATTTCTTATAGAACATTTTGTTATTACATTGCGTAGTGAAAATGGCATGACAAGTTTCTTGTATGAAGCATCAGTATGAAGGCTGAAAGAGAACAAGTAAAATGTTACTATTTAAGTGTAGAATTAGACAACAAATACAATTTTAAATGGATCTTTAAACTTTAATGTGCTAGTTTTATTTCTTGCCATACAATTTTGTAAGCATTTAGTACAGAGCAATCAGGACACACTGTTGGAAGATTTTTTTTCTTTCAATGACTTTTCTTTTTTTGAAAAATGTATAATTTTAAAGAACTAAGAGGTTATATTGGCATTTTCAAATGATTTTGGGCTATATTGATATATTCAAACAATTTTCTACACAAGTTCTTGAAAAGCATTCTCTCCTTTGTGGGTAGAGAGGTAATCTACAAGCAATTCCATGGTTCTAGCATCTGCTGCATAACCTTTTTCTTTCATAATCCGAAGATATTTTACTGACTTCGGAACATCATTTCTTCTCTTTCCTCCTTTCTTTCTTTTCTCTCTCTCCCCCTCCTCTCTCTCTCTCTCTCTCTCTCTCTCTCCCCTTCCCCTCTTTCTTTCTCTCTATCCTTCTCTCCCTTTCTCCTCATGCTCTCTATCTCCCCTACCCTCTTTCTCTCTCCCTTCCTCTCCCTCTCTCCTTCTCTCTCCCCTCCTCTATTTTCTCTTTCTCCTTCTCTTTTTCTGTCTCTCTCCCAATCCTCTCTTTCCCCTCTCTTTTTCTCCCTCTTTGTCCTCTTTCTCTTTCTCTCTCTTCTTCTCTATCTCCTATCATTCTTCTCTCTTCTTATCTCTCTCCTTTTTTTTCTTTTTCCTCCTTTATCTTCTCTTCCTCTCTCTCTTCTCTCTCGATTTAGAGAGAAGAGGAGAAAAGAGATAGAAGAGGGATAGAGATTGAGAGAAGCTTGAGAGAAAGAGAAAAGAGAGAGTAAGAAAAGAAAGAGGAGAAGGAGAGAAAAGAAAGAGAGGAAGAAGAGGAGAGAGAGAAAGAAGAAAAGAAAAGAGAGAGGAGCGAGAGAGAGAGAAAGAGAAAAGAGAGAGCGAGAAAGAGAAGGGAGAAAAAGGGGAGAGAGAGAGAGACAGAGGAAGGAGAAGGGAGAAAGGAGAAAGGATAGATATATGGGAGAGAGAGAAGGAGAGGAGAGAGAGAGAGGAGAAGGAGAGATAGAAAAAGGGGAGAGATAATTAGAGAGAGGAAGGGGAGAAGAGAGAGAGAAAGAGAGAGAAGGGAGGGGGGAGAAGGAGAGAGATAGAGAGAAAAGGAGAGAAAGAGAGAGGGAGAGAAGGAGAGAGAGAAAGAGGGAAGGGGAGAGAGAGGGAAAGAAGGATAGAGAGATAAGGGAGAGAGAGAGAAAGAAAGACGAGGTGGAGAGAGAGAGAGAGAGTGGGGAGAGAGAGAAAAAGAGGAAGAAAGAGAAAGAGAGAGAGAGAGAGAGAGAGAGAGGAGAAAGAGGGAGAGAGAGAAGATGAAAGAGAGGGAAAAGAGAGAGAGAATGGGAGAGGAGATAAAGAGGAAAATGAGTGAGAAAGAGGGAGAAGGGAGAGAGAGAGGAGGAAGGAAGGGGGAGAGAGAGAAGGGAGAGAAAGAGGAGAGAGAGAGAGAAGAGAAAGAAGGGAGGGAGAGAGAAAGAGAGAGGAAGGCGAGAGAGAGAGAGAGGAAGGGGGAGAGAGAGAGAAAGTATATAATTTGGTTTTGAAATTAGGTTTTGATTTTAATTTGGTTTTGGTTTTGGTTAACCAGTTAAAAACTGGTTTTTTTTAATTTAGTTTTGGTTAACCAATTCTGAAAAATATGGATATGGTTTTTAAAATTGTTTTATTAAACTGGTTAACCAAAATGTGGTTATGGTTTTTTAACCGGTTAACCACAATTTGGTTTTTTTATGAACACCCCTACAAATGGTTAGAATGGGAAAGGAGCCTGATGTTGTCACCTATAACTCAATGATTGCTGGTTTTTGTTTCCAAAGTCAAATGGAGGAGGGCATGAAAGTATTTGATTTGATGGTTCACAAGGGATGCCTACCGAACAGCAACACTTATACTTCATTAATCCATGGGTGGTGCAAGATCAAAAGGATTAATAAGGCTATTTATCTCTTGGATGAAATGGTCAATAAAGGTATACATCTGAATGTTGTGACTTGGAAGTCCATTTGACCAAGTATGGCTCTAGCACTTGAAATCTTTCCCTCTTTACAAAGAGCATCCATTAAAATAGTAAAAGTATGCGTATCCGGCATAATTCCCTTTCGTTTTCTCTCGCTCAGTAAAGACGCAGCCTCCTGCCATCTGCTGAAAGTACAGAGTCCTTGAATCAAGCGATTGTAAGTGATGGTATCGGGTTGAAGACCTTTTGTTGTCATTTCCGAGAATAGACTCAAAGCCTCCGATACCATCCCATCCTTGCAAAGACTATCCACAATTGTGGTATAACCGGCAACAGTAACCCTTGCTTTGCAGTTTCTTGTTTCCGTCTTCCTTAGAATGGCAATGGCAGCAGGGGTGTCGCCCATCTTGCACAATCCATTTATAACTGCTCCAATCGTGTGGCCGTCGGGTTGATATCCCAAGTAATCCATGTGGTCAACAAACAAAATAGCATAATCCACATTGCCTTCAATACAAAGACCATTAACAATGGTGTTAAATGTGACCACATCGGGCTCCAAGCCGATTTTGAACATCGTCCCAACCACAGAGAAGGCAAAGGGAGTGTGATTCAAACGGCACAGACAATTGACAACAATACTGAGTGTATAGATATTAGATTTGAGTCCTAAGGAGAACAAGTGTTTGATTAACGAAATGGCAGCAGTGTAATGCTTCATCTTAACAATAGAGCTAAACAATAAGGTAAAGTCCCTCGCAGATGGCAAAGGGTTCATGGAAACCATCTTGTGAAAGAGATGCAAAGCTGAATCAAGGTTTTGGAGATTCCTAATAGAATATAGGAGAAGGGGTCTGTCCTTGATGGCATCAATATCAGTGGTATAAGAGAGAGTAATGGGAATAAGGTAGGGTTTGGGATGAGAAAGATTACCAAATTGAGATTCAGATTGCTGCCGAAAGAGCGCAGAGAAGCTTTTGTTGATGAACGCAACATCATTGATGAGTGAAGAACGCAGCAGCTACTCTCGCCGGAAGGGTATGAAATTCATGGCATTGAAGGTGGTGATATGGATGGGGATTGCGGCAGTGATAGTGGCTGGTGAAAACTCGGTCTTCACAAAGTATTAATTAACTAAAGAAAAGTATAGGGTGCCAATAGATTGTCTGCCAACTTATTGTCAATAATAATTAATTATTATATTTTAATATATGTATAAAGAGACACATCCAAAAAATACATTTATAAAGACACTTCTATTAGAAACAGTCATAAAAAAAATATTTTTATTAGACACATCCACAAAGACACTTCCATTAAACACATTTATAAACAAGAGTTGGCAGAAGTTGGCAGAAATGCTGTTGGTAACCTAGCGGGATTGATTAACTAATTGCTGTAGGTATCTTCTCAAAATTAGAAACAGATAACATGTAATCAAGTTGGCCTAACACCAAAAAATATTCAATACCATTAAATAAAACGTGAAATACACGCGCCCAACACACACGAAATCGCTCTTGCCCAACCCTCCTTCTCCCCACGCTCCTTCTTCTTCTCCTACACTTCTTCTTCTTCTTCCTCTTTTCATGATCATTTCCGCACGGAGCGTCTTCTTCTTCGTCTTCTTCTTCGGGTTCCTCCTTCTCCTCCTTCTCCTCCTTTTTCACGTTCCTTCTTCTTCACGTGTTTTCTCCTTATCGTCATTCTTTTGTTGTTGTTGCTGCTGTATTTTTTTGTCTTTTCCTCCTTCTCTCTCTGGTGAAGAAGCAGTAGAAGGTGAGGAAGAAGAGTTTTGAATATTACAGAATGAACCGAACGCAGTACTCATGGCGAACCGAACATAGTACTCATGGTGAACCGAATACAATACAATTGTATAGTATTGAGTGAACGAAACATAATCCATTATATAAAATCAAATTTAAATAGCTTTCTGCAGAATGAACCGAACACAATACTCATGGTGAAACTGAGTGAACAAAACATAATCCATTAAATCAAATTCAAATAACTCTGCCTATAATTTACATATTATCAATTCAATTCAATTCAATTCAGTACACCTCCGTCCATTTAATTCAATTCAAATTAGCAATTACATTGTATTCAATTCGATTCAAAATTGAATAATCTAAACTTTATCAGTTTGATTCGTTTCAGAAGAGTAATCCAAATCGCTCTCCTGATTTGAAGTTGAGTCATTTATTGTTTCGATTCAGAAGTGCAGATCGAAGAAGAAAACGAAGAAGAATAGGAAGAAGATAAATGCAACCAGATCGAAATAAGAAAACGAGAAGATGAACGCGACCAGAGAGCGACGAAGGCAATGCAGATCAATAAGGAAGTACGCGAGCTGATCAATAAGAAGAAGGAGGAGGAGGAGGATGTTTACGTTGCAATAGAAAGTTTACGTTGAGCAAAACTTTAGGTCGCAGCACGTCATATGTAGCGCGTGTATGACAAACGAGTGAGGGATGGGAGACACGCATGTAGAGGAAATTACTTGGTTAACAACCATGTAAAAAATACATGGATGCAGAGCTTTTCCGAATTAGAAATTAGCTATGAAGAGTGGTCATAGGGGATGGCAATGCCGCCGGAAGGGCGGGTGTTTGTCTCTGATTACGTTCTGTTCTATGATAATTGGTATTGAATTTATTTTATTTTCATCCGTAATATGACTTTGTACACACACCCGACCATACTAATGGGTCTGAGATCTTTGATTTCCTTTACTCCAGTAAACTTAGGTGCCAGCGCAACCCATGTGAGATTAGCATCCGCCGGTAATCTGGAAGACTGGAAAAATTCCAATACCGCTCCCGTGAATTCAGGACCAATTCCTTCCCAACACTTCTTTATGAAGTTTATGTTGTAGCCATCACTACCAGGCACCTTAGATGAATCACAATCCCACACTGCTTTTCTAACCTCCTCAGAAGTTGGCTGTATCTCCAGAGCCATAGCATCATCCTCACTGATTCTCTCCACCAGACAGTCTCTAAACCCCACGAATGGCGACTTCTCCTGATGATACAAGTCTTTGTAGAAGTCCCTAATCGCAATCTTGATTCTAGCTTGATTCTTTATCAACCTTCCAATTTATATTTTAATATGAATAAAATATCAAAATACCATTACAATTTATTTAACAAATACTCCTATATCTTATAAGAATTTTAAATTTACGTGTCTGCGTATCCTGTGTCATGTCGTATCCCGTATCTGTATACATCGTAAAAAATTAGTTATTAATTAATTGTTGTTTATAAAAATTACGAATTTGGTATTTGATGGAAAAATTTTATTATATTAATGTAAACAAATTGTGAATTTAATTAAATATAAAGTAATTTTAAATTATTTAATATAATATTTTCACATAAAATTATTTAATCTAATTTTAAAAATATATTATTAAATACTATATTATATACAAATATTCTTAAAAATTCCCATGAATGAAGCTTAAAACGAAGTAGATGACTAGAATTCCGTAATGCATAACTTTCTTATTCTGCTGTGGCCAATTTGAAAAAAAAAGCAGCATGGAAGTATCAGTTTCTACACTAGAACATCAATCTTAAGAACGAGCAGCCTTCTTCATGACTTAAGAAAGTAGAGGAACGTATGATACTTTTGATGGAAAACCACTTTGATCAGTCCAAGTTATGTAGTTTTAGTACAGAGAGTTTTATTTCTTATAGAACATTTTGTTATTACATTGCATAGTGAAAATGGCATGACAAATTTCTTGTATGAAGCATTAGTATGAAGGCTGAAAGAGAACAAGATAAAATGTTACTATTTAAGTGTAGAATTAGATGACAAATACAATTTTAAATGAATCTTTAAACTTTAATGTGCTAATTTTAGTTCTTGCCATACAATTTTGTAAGCATTTAGTACAGAGCAATCAGGACACACTGCTAGAAGATTTTTTTTTTCTTTCAATGACTTTTCTTTTTTTGAAAAATGTATAATTTTAAAGAACTAAGAGGTTATATTGATATGTTCAAACAATTTTCCGCACAAGTTCTTGAAAAGCATTCTCTCCTTTGTGCGTAGAGAGGTAATCTACAAGCAATTCCATGGTTCTAGCATCTGCTGCATAACCTTTTTCTTTCATAATCCGAAGATATTTTACTGACTTCGGAACATCATTTCTTCTCAGTAATCCTTGAACCAATACATTATATGTGCAGGAATTAGGCAAGCAGCCATCCACTTCCATATGCATCAGTAACTCTTCAGCATCAATCAGAAGTCCTTCCCTACATAGACCTTGGATCATGATTGTATATGTATATAGATCAGGTTTCAAGCCTTTTGCTGGCAGACAAGAGAAGAGTTCTAGTGCATCATTTAGTTTTCCGGCATGGCACATCCCACGGAGCACCACACTGTAAGTTACAATATTAAGATCCAAATTATTCTTCTCCATTTCTCTAAATAATGATATTGCATCAGAAAACAAATGACATTTGAATAGGCCATCCAATATAGTGGCACAGCTCGATAGATCAGGATATTGACCAAATTTGTGCATTGTAAAAAACAATTCTTTAGCAGCTAACGGTTTACCCACTTTGCAAAATCCATGGATAAGAGTATTCCAAGTCACAACATTCAGATTTAAACCTTTATGGACCATTTCATCCAATAGATAAATAGCCTTATCAATGCTTTTGATCTTGCACCACCCATGGATTAATGAAGTATAAGTGCAGACGTTTGGTACGCATCCCTTGTGAACCATCAAATCAAATACTTTCATGGCCTCCTCCATTTGACTTTGGAAACAAAAACCAGCAATCATTGAGTTATAGGTGACAACATCAGGCTCCTCTCCCATTCGAACCATTTGACCAAGTATGGCTCTAGCACTTGAAATCTTTCCCTCTTTACAAAGAGCATCCACTAAAATATTAAAAGTATGCGTATCCGGCATAATTCCCTTTTGTTTCCTCTCGCTGAGTAAAGACGCAGCCTCCTGCCATCTGCTGAAAGTACACAGTCCTTGAATCAAGCGATTGTAAGTGATAGTATCGGGTTGAAGACCTTTTGTTGTCATTTCCGAGAATAGACTCAAAGCCTCGGATACCATCCCATCCTTGCAAAGACTATCCACAATTGTGGTATAACTGGCAACAGTAACCCTTGCTTTGCAGTTTCTTGTTTCCGTCTTCCTTAGAATGGCAATGGCAGCAGGGGTGTCGCCCATCTTGCACAATCCATTTATAATTGCTCCAATCGTGTGGCCGTCGGGTTGATATCCCATGTTATCCATGTGGTCAACAAACAAAATAGCATAATCCACATTGCCTTCAATACAAAGACCATTAACAATGGTGCTAAATGTGACCACATTGGGCTCCAAGCCGATTTTGAACATCGTCCCCACCACAGAGAAGGCAAAGGGAGTGTGATTCAAACGGCACAGACAATTGACAACAATACTGAGTGTATAGATATTAGATTTGAGTCGTAAGGAGAACAAGTGTTTGATTAACGAGATGGCAGCTGTGTAATGCTTCATCTTAACAATGGAGCTAAACAATAAGTTAAAGTCCTTCACAGATGGCAAAGGGTTCATGGAAACCATCTTGTGAAAGAGATGCAAAGCAGAGTCAAGGTTTTGGAGATTCCTAATAGATTTTACGAGATGATATCTGTCCTTGATGACATCAGTATCAGTGGGAAAAAGGAAGGGTTTGGGATGAGAAAGAGTACCAAATTGAGATTGCTGCCGAAAGAAGCGCAGAGACGCTTTTGTTGATGAACGCAACATCATTGATGAGTGAGCACAGCAGCTACGCTCGCCGCAAGGGTATGAAATTCATGGCGATGAAGGTGGTGATATCTGATATGGATGGGGATTGCGGCAGTGATCGGTGAAGAGTAATGGTTCAAACGGGAACCGACAATAAAAACGATCCGGTCCGATGCCAAAACTGCAAATCTGAAAACCGCTGACGGCCGGTTCTTTAAAAACGACGCAATTTTGCTTTTTTTTTTTTTCTTTTTTTAAAAAAAAGGAAAACCCCTTACGCGTGACACACCACACACCACACACCACACACCACCTTCCCCCGAACTCACCCCTCCTTCGTGAAAGCAAAGAATGCAAAGCTTGTAGTTATTAGAACTGAACTAATAATCGATGAGTTATTAGTTAAATTACTAAAATCGATTTTACATAAATAAAAAATAAAAAATAATTTAAAATATAAAATTAAAATTTAAAAAATATATATATCTTTATCAATATTTTAAAAATAATTAAATTTTAA
>NC_029789.2:143984489-144004612 GCF_000816755.2 Arachis ipaensis | reverse complement strand
GAGTATAAATTTAAAATAATAATTAAAAAAATTATTGTACATTTTTATTATATAATTAATAATTAGCATTTAAAATAATAAAGAACAAAAACAATATAGTTTTGCGGCAAAGAGAATATGTAAGCACAAAGAAGATTCATATTTGAACCATATTTTAGAATTTTTTTTGAAATAATTCGATTGAACCAACTTATTACTGATTATTACTGGTTTTGGATGGTTTTCACCAGTTTTATTCGTTTCTTACTGACTTCGACCGGTTCTAAACTTTTAACAGTTTGAGAATTAGACCGGATTGATTAGGATTTTGATTTGCCGATTTTTTGGTCGGACTGATTCGGTCCAATTCTTATAACTATGCAAAGACCTTATTCTCTCTGAAGTTTGAAGAAACAAAACCTAAACCAAACCCTAGCTTTTTCTGCTCGGTTCCGCCATCCGTGGTTGTCGGCGGCTCTCAGCTTCCTCATTCCACCTGTCTCAAACTCGGACTTTGTTCTAGCTCGGCACGTTGTCCATCCATTGGTGGCTTCTCTATTCGAGGCTTCGAGCTGGTTGCTGTCATCTCGTCGCTCGCTGTCGTCTCTTTGTCGTCCTGCTCTCCGTCGAAGGTTAGTGGCACTTACACACATTTTCACTTTTTCCATTTTTGCCCTGTTGATCTGTTTTGAATGCTCTGTTGATCGTTGATTTTGTGTTGTTGAAATTACTGCTAAAATTAGATTTGTTATGTTGGTGCTGCTGTTTTAGTGTTATTTTAATTTTTGAATCTACTGTTTTAGTGTTTTTGAATTTTTGTTGATAGATTTATTGAATTTAAGGTTTATGGTGATTATTTATTGTTGCTAATTGTTCTTAATTTCTGGCTCTTATTAGTCTGTTGTGTTGTTGGTACTGGTATTTTTGATCGGGTTTATGGGTTTATGAGAGCTGTTGTTTTTCTCTGTAAATTTGGATGCTGGTTTTGAGTTTGGGTTTCTGTTACTAAAAGTTTGTTTGGAGTTAAAGTGATTGACAATGTTGCACATCAATTTGTATTGTCTTTACCTTATTTCAATTAATTGTTCAACTTTGAATGAATGTTTTGAGTTGTAAATTATGAATTTATGATGTTTCTAAGTGTGTCTTCACATTGGTTTATTCACAGACATTATTTTTTGCGTGAGAATGAAGCTTGGAATAATGAAATGTCGTTTGCTGTGTCGTTGTTTTGTTAGATTATGAATATTCGCTGCGTGGATTGCGGTGAGAAGTATTGAGAGGGAGATAGTCAAGCATGAAGTTCACCTCCGATCAGCAGAAAACTTCGATATTTGTGTTTTAAGAATGGTGGGATTTATATAAAGCTTGGGTAGCATCTTGGGCAGTTGGTATACTTCCTTTGCCTCTCCTTTTTATTTGAATAGAAAAAAAGATATGGTGATAGCTGACTTTACAAATTGCAATCATCCTCAGTGATGCACAAAAAAAAATACTCTATTTCTTCTTTTATATGTTTATTTATGAAGAGGAGTACTTGGTTCCTCAAGAGTATGTTATAACATTGAGAGAATCTATGCTAAATAGATGTCCAGTTTCTTTATACGAGTAAATATGTAAAGTATTCAAGAGGAGCTTGGAAACACACCAAAAAATGTATAAATATGAGTTTCCATCTTGCACAATCCATTTATAATTGCTCCGTTCTTGTGGCCGTTGGGTTGATATCCCATGTAATCCATGTGGTCAAGAAACCAAGTAGCATAATCCACAGTGCCTTCAATACAAAGACCATTAACAATGCTGTTAAATGGAGTTAAACTCCAAAATGGTTCCTGAAATTGACGTTATGCACTAAAATCGTCCCTGAAATTCCAATTGCACTAATTACGTCCCTGAGATTGAAAAAAATACACCATATTAGTCCCTGATCCATTTTTCATTAACGACGTGATGACATGACATGATGACGTGGACTATAAGTGACACGTGTCACTTCATGATTTAGCCACGTGTAATGGTATGATGATGTGGTGACCAGTGACACGTGGCATGCTGATGTGGATGGTTGTGCTACGTGTCACAATGTTATTTGGCCACGTGTCCGTCTGTGCTATGTGTCGCAACAGTATTCGTCCACGTGTCATCCATTATGTCATCATTCTATATGCACTAAATTAGTCCCTGACTTTGCATTAAGTGACTCATTTTAGTCCCTGAAATTAAATGTCGTGCACCAAACTAGTCCCTTCACCAGTTTTTTCTCATTTTTTTTATTCAAAATTCTCAATATTTTTTAATGCATTAATTTCAATTCTATTTTTTCACATGTTCTTCAAATAAAAGCGTTTTTATAAAATATTTTTCCTCTTGCGAATACCCTAACCGCCGATTTGGAGTTGACGTGAAGGTTTTTCAAGCACCTTCACTACCATCTCCGACCTCTTTCAGTACTTTTATAAAATATTTTTTTTCTTGCGGATACCCCTAATAACCGCCGTCTTGGAGTTGACGTGAAGGCATTTCAAGCTTCCCTCATTACCATCTCCGGCCTCTTTCGTCTAAATTGCAGAAGTCAAAGATGGTAGTAAGGGTGCTTGAAGTGCCTTCAATCTAACTCATTTACACATAACGAAAACGTGTATTTCATAAGAAAAAAAATGTTTATTTTAATTATTAATTTCTTGTTAAAAATATGTTTTTTTATGAAAAAAATGTGTCTAATTAATCATATAATTATTTTTTTATAATAACATACTTATATATTACAAAATTTACTAATGTTAAATTATTAAAAAAATTATATAATTAAAACAAAAATCTTAAAAATTTTTATGAAAGCACTTGTATTTAAACGATATATGAAAAAATAGAATTGAATATCCAAGATATTAAAATTTTAAATTTAAAAAAAATGAGAAAAAATTGGTGAATGGACTAGTTTGGTGCACGACATTCAATTCCAGGGATTAAAATGAGTCACTTAATGCAAAGTGAGGGACTAATTTGGTGCATATAGAGTGACGATATAATGGATGACACGTGGACAAATACTGTTGCGACACGTGACACAAACGAACACATGGCCAAATAACATTGTGACACGTGGCACAACCATTCACGTCAGCATGCCACGTGTCACTGATCACCACATCATTATACCATTACATGTGGCCAAATCATGAAGTGACATGTGTCACTTACAGTCCACGTCATCATACCATGTCATCACGTCGCTAATGGAAAATGGGTCAGGGACTAATATGGTGCATTTTTTTCAATCTCAGGGACGTAATTGATGCAATTAGAATCTCAGGAACGATTTTAGTGCATAACGCTAATCTCAGGAACCATTTTGGGGTTTAACTCCTGTTAAATGTGACTACATCGGCTCCAAGCCAATTTTGAACATCATCCCTACCACAGAGAAGGCAAAGGGAGTGTGATTCAGACGGCACAGACAATTGACAACAATATTGAGTGTATAGATATCAAATTTGAGTCGTAAGGAGAACAAGTGTTTGATTAACGAAATGTTGAGTGTATAGATATCAGAGAAGCTTTTGTTGATGAACGCAACATGATTGATGAGTGAAGAATGCAGCAACCACACTCGCCGCAAGGGTATGAAATTCATTCGAGTCTTGTGAGCATAGCTTGACAGCCACCACTGAATCCACTTCAATCTTCACATTTGCAGAGCCTAGATTGTGTATCAGATCCAAGCCGAGAAGAACATCCTATGATCTTATAGGCTACGTTTGTTTATAGAGATAGGGACACGAAAACATAAAATCATGTTTGTCAGAGGAGATATGAACAGAGACAATGTATTCAGAAACACTGAATTAATGTATTTTGTATTCATCCTGACAGAAAGGACACGAAAATATTGACAAAGAACATAACTTATTTTTTTATTATTATTCTTATTAATTTTTTATAATTATATTTTTTATCTCAAATTTTTTAATAAAAAAAATAAAAATAAATTAAATTTTTATAATTTGTTCTAATTTATTACTAAACAGAATACAAGAACACAAAATTTTGTGTCTCTGTCCATCAATATCTTGTCCTATCATATTCTCAGTGAACGCAACCTTTATTCCTGTATTTTAGCTTAAAATGACTTGGAAGTCCTTAGCCAAAAGGGGCTCTCCTCAAATTCAAACTCAATACCTTCCTACTTAAAATTCTTAATTTAAAAACAGGATAAATCTATTCTTTATATTTTATTCTCAATGCTTATTTTATCTTGTTCTTAGAAACAAACGCAACCATACATCCGCAAAACTCACAGCAATATCTTAGGTTAGCACTAAATCTTCTCCCTTTTTTGTTGACCGAACCATTCGAATTGAATTTTTATGAAGCATGAATCAGAGAATACCACATCGAATAGGAATTTTCTCAAAGGTCCCAACTTTTTTTTTACTCGAGCAAATTCAGATCTTTTTTAGTGTTTTTACTTTTATTATTAAAAATTTATTAAACATAATAAAAAATTAAAAAAAATTATTAAAAAAATTCTCTTTTTTATTATTTAATGGTGTCCGAACAAATTCTAAATCTTGTTTCCATCAACAAAGAGTACTCATAATTCTAGCAAAGAGAAGAGTCCACGACACCGCTTTTAAAAGGGATTAGGAGGTCAAAATCTCCATCAACAAATGAAAGAGAGGTTTATGGAACAAGTCTAAGCTAAATTTAGTCTAAGAGGTTACTTAAAATATTATTTAAATCGAGAATATTATAATTTGAATTAAATTTTAAATAATTATTTTATTGTATCAATTATATTTTTATAGGAACATAAATATTGTGAAATCATTATATAATTTCATAATATATTTAATATGTGCTTAAAAAGTAATCTTTGTTAACATGTTTGTATTTATTTTAAACTATATTTAAATGAATAAATTAATTGCGTGATACCATAATTGATATATTATACTCTTTTAATTTTTGAACTTTTAGTTGTTACAAATATAAATACAATTTTATTTCTCTTTTTAGTATTATTTTGATATTTTTATGTATATATGAATAACAATATATTGTTTTTAATATTTTTAATATCCCCTGAAAAGCTCTTTTGCAAAGAAAATATATTCTTGCAATTAGAAGAAAACTACAAAATAACATTAGCATAAATAAGTGGTTACATTTATTATTTGTTTTACAAATGGAAACAAAGTAGTTATTATGCCTAATTGAACTTGGCCAAATATTTATGTTCAAGAAATATTAAAAATTAGATTAAAACTTGGGTAGCACAAAAACATATGATATCAATGAGAATACTTTTTTGTGTCTGTTTGTGTGTTTTTTAGACAAAAATATTTTTTTTAGTGTTCAAATTTAAATCGATTTAAATTAAATCACTCATCTAATTTAATCCAAACAAAAAACTGAAACTGCATTAATTTAGATTTGATTTTATTCTATTTTTGCAAAACGTAAGAAATGGATTGAAATTCAGATCAACTTTTCAAAATGGATCTAATCAATCCAAATCGCACAATATACTATAATATTATTATTTTATTATTATATTTACAATTTTATTTATAATATGAGGAGATTCTTACTCTGCTGGGTCTAATTTGAAAACAAAAAGCAGCATGGAAGTATCAATTTCTACACAACATCAAATTCTCAATTCAAATAAAGAACTAAGAGGTTATATTGATATATTTAAACAATTTTAGGTTATCTTGATATATTCAAACAATTTTCTGCACAAATTTTTGAAAATGATTCTCTCCTTTGTGCGTAGAGAGGCAACCTACAAGCAATTCCATGGTTCTAGCATCTGCTGCAAAACCTTTGTCTTTCATAATCTGGAAATATTTTATTGACTTCAGAACAGCATTTCTTCGTAGTAATCCTTGGATGATTTCTTCGTAGTAATCCTTGGATGAAGACGTTATATGTGCAGCTATCTGGCAAGCAGTCATGCTCTTCCATGTTCATCAGCATCTCTTCAGCATCAATCAGGAGTCCTTCCCCACATAGACCTTGGATCATTATTGTATAAGTATATACATCAGGTTTCAAGACTTTTGCTGGCAGACAAGAGAAGAGTTCTAGTGCATCATTTAGTTTTCCGGCATGGCACATCCCACGGAGCACCACACTGTAAGTTACAATATTAAGATCCAAATTATTCTTCTCCATTTCTCTCAATAATGATATTGCATCAGAAAACAAATGACATTTGAATAGGCCATCCAATATAATGGCACAGCTGAATAGATTAGGATATTGACCAAATTTGTGCATTGTAAAAAACAATTCTTTAGCAGTTAATGGTTTACCCACTTTGCAAAATCCATAGATAAGAGTATTCCAAGTCACAACGTCCAGATTTAAACCATTATTGATCATTTCATCCAAGAGATAAATAGCCTTATAAATCCTTTTGATCTTGCACCATCCATGGATTAATGAAGTATAAGTGTTGACGTCTGGTAGGCATCCCTTGTGTACCATCAAATCAAATACTTTCATGGCCTCCTCCATTTGATTTTGGGAACAATAACCAGCAATCATTGAGTTATAGGTGACAACAGTAGGCTCCTCTCCCATTCGAACCATTTGACCGAGTATGGCTCTAGCACTTGAAATCTTTCCCTGCATCCATTAAAATATTAAAAGTATGCGTATCCGGCATAATTCCCTTTTGTTTCCTCTCGCTCAGTAAAGACGCAGCCTCCTGCCATATGCTGAAAGTACATAGTCCATGAATCAAGCAATTGTAAGTGATAGTATCGGGTTGAAGACCTTTCGTTGTCATTTCGGAGAATAGACTCAAAGCCTCAGATAGCAGCCCATCCTTGCAAAGACTATCCACAATTGCGGTATAACCCGCAACATCAACACTTTGTTTGCACTTTCCTGTTTCCGTGTTCCTTAGAATGGCAATGGCAGCAGGGATGTTGCCCATCTTGCACAATCCATTTATAATTGCTCCAAATGTGTGGCCGTTGGGTTGATATCCCAAGTTATCCATGTGATCAACAAACCAAATAGCATAAACCACATTGCCTTCAATACAAAGACCATTAACAATGGTGTTAAATGTGACCACATCGGGCTCCAACCCGAATTTGAACATCATCCCCACCGCAGAGAAAGCAAAGGGAGTGTGATTCAAACGGCACAGACAATTGACAACAATATTGAGTATATAGATATCAGATTTGAGTCCTAAGGAGAACAAGTATTTGATTACCGAAATGGCAGCTGTGTAATGCTTCATCTTAACAATAGAGCTAAACAAAAAGGTAAAGTCCTTCACAGATGGCAAAGGGTTCATGGAAACCATCTTGTGAAAGAGATGCAAAGCAGAGTCAAGGTTTTGGAGATTCCTAATAGAATATAGGAGATGGTGTCTGTCCTTGATGGCATCAATATCAGTGGTATAAGAGAGAGTAATGGGAAAAAGGAAAGGTTTGGGATGAGAAAGAGTACGAAATTGAGATTCAGATTGCTGCCGAAAGAAGCGCAGAGAAGCTTTTGTTGATGAACGCAACATCATTGATGAGTGAAGAACGCAGTGCGAAGAACACCCTAGAGTTCCGCAAAACTCACATAAGAATATTCTAGGTTAGCACTAAAACATGTAATAAATCTTCTCCCTTCTTTGTTGACTGAACCATCCGAATTCAATTTTTATGAAGGGATGAATCAGAAAATACCATCGGATAAGCATTTTCGAAAAGATCCCAACTTTTTTTTTACTCGAACAAATTTAGGGATTTTCTCTTCTTAAAGAGTCTTATTTCTTTCTAACATAAAACTTGTTTTCCATACCCAGAGAGTACTCATAATACTAGCAAAGAGAAAAAAACTATAATACCTCTTTTAAGAGGGATTAGGATGACAAAATCTCCATTAACCAGTGAGAAGAGAGATTTATAGAAGAAGTCTAAGCCAAATTTAGTGTCAATGCTCTTCCTCCTTTGGGTGGCAAAAAGGGGTGGGAGTGGAGTGGGCTATTGATGGGTTTGTAATTTGGCTCGTTTTAGGTGGATTTTTGTCAGTCATAAAAAAAAAATCATATTTCTTAACTTTAATTTGCCAGATACAATTTTTTTTTTTATTTAAAGCAAGTTCTTCACACCCTGACAAAGTCTATAAAAATTATAGAGTTCATCTTACTCCGACGAACTCTTTTTAAAATTTTTTTTTAATTTCACATTTTTAATCTATTATTATCATCTCCAAATAGTATATAGATCTATAAATAGTATATAGGAGTACACAAAAATATACAAATAACAAGCAGGCTTTTTCAAAAAAAATTTTAATTATAAATTAAAAAATAAGTCATATTTAACAATGAAAAACATTATCATCGTCTCCAGAAATACACAGATATACTGGAATAAGTTATATTTAACAAGAATTTTTTAATTATAAGTCGTATTTTATTTTGAAAAAATCTGTGTATTTCTGAAGACGATGATAATAGTTGTCATTATTAAATATGGCTTATTTTTTTAATTTATAATTAAAAAAATTCTTGAAAAAATTATGCTTGTTGTCTGTGTATTTTTGTGTGTACTCCTATATATTGTTTGTAGATCTATATACTATTTGGAGATGATGACAATAGATTAAAATGGATTAAAAAACGTAGGATTCAAAAAATTTGAAGAGAGTTCACTGGGTAAAGCCAACTCTATAATTTTTATAGAGTTCGCCGGGGGTGCAGCGAACTTGCTTTAAACAAAAAAAAATCGTGTTCGGTAGGTCGGGTACCGGACGGATCGGGTTGGTATACTGGTTGGTAATGGGGTCTCGCCTCGTCGTGAACTGCCGGTCTGGTGTAGGCGGGATCTCGAGCACTTCTTGTAGAGAGGGGGTGTCACCTGCAAAGACACTCCGACGCTCTAGTCAGTAATGTGCAGGCGAAAAGGGGGGGGGGGGGAGGGATGTGTGACGTACCTTGGGAGAAGGGTAAAACCTTCCCCTTATATACTGTGTCAGAGGTGGGCCCTACAAGGACAGACCCACTTTTTTCGAGACGTTCTCCCACAGCTGTAAGTGAGCTGTCTGGGACGCGTGTCCGGGTCGGTTGCGGGGCGCCTCACCCTTGATCGTCCGGGTCGGGTGGCGCTCGGGTCGGGCCGACCCATGGAGGGTTTGGGCCAGGTCATAACAGTGCCCCCACGCGCCACTAATAGTCGTGGGAGCTATTAGTGGCGTGTTACTTCATGTTCCATGCATCGTCGTCAGGTCGGCCGCCCGTGGAAGGGACATGCCCCCTACGCGCATGTCTCTTGGTTGTTGAGGCAACCGTTCGTCGCTTCGTTCTTTGCGTTGAGCATTAAATGCTCATAATGGGTTGCAAAACCCCATGCGCAAATACTATTTTGCCCCCAAGTCTTTCGCGCTTCCTGAGTGGCAGTTTTAAATAGTTTGCCTCAACTTTTTCCCCTTTACACTCCTGTTTCTTCCATCTCCCTGCTATCTCCCTCTTCTTCTTTCGAAAATTTCAGAGCGTTGTTGCAGTATCCTCGTGCATCTTCCCTTCATCCTTCTTAGTTTTCGCAACAGATTCAGATAATCCTTGGACCTCTCTCTTTTCTGCCTCGTTGTTGTACGCTTGTTGTTTGTATTTGCTGTGTTCTTGCTGTCTTGTTTGGTTTTTGTTGCTAGATGACCTTTTAGTGCTAAGTAGATGTGTTAGGGGAGGGGTACCATTCCAGGGTAGGTTTTTAGGTGGCTTGCGTAATAGGTGTAGCTTTGGCCATGCTTGATCTTAACCGTTGAATATGATGGACATAGTTTCTGGGTTTTTTTCGGACTCCCGACCTTATAGACTAATGGAGTGGTACCCCTACTGTAGGTATGCCTCGCGTCATCTCCCGGGCTTCTGTTTCCGCCGCGAACTATGACCCCTACGCCTGGGTGACCTCAGATGTGAAGGACTCGCCGAACCAGATGGATCTGGAGGAGTTGACGGAGTTTCGGCAAGCCGGGTACCTGTGCGGGGGGATAGATGAGGAGGCCAATTATGAGACCTTCGTTCTTGCCCCCAACGAGTGATTGTATGAGATTAATTTTCGTTCTCCCTGGGTCGCCGACTGGATTTGGTTTTACAAAGCCATGTTCACCCAGGTTGGCGTTCGTCTACCATTTTCCGATTTTCAGATGTCGCTTCTTAATCGGATATCCGTGTCGCGGTCGCAGCTCCATCTGAACAGCTGGGCTTCTATCCGCTGTTTCGAGATGGTTTGTGAATATCTCGAGCTGCCGGTGTCAGTAGATGTCTTCCTCTTCTTCTTCAACCTTACCAACCCCTCCAAACAAGGGAAGGTGAGGAAAGGGTTCCTGTCCTTCCGGTCTGCCCAAGGCCGGAGGATATTTGGCCTGTTCGAGGACTCTTATCATGGGTTCAAGGACAAATTCTTCAAAGTTCGTCCCGTTGAAGGTCGCCATCCTTTTTGGTTATCGTTAGAGGGGGAACGCCTCATCCCGACTTATTGGAGCTTCGGGGCGGGGTCTAATTCTTTCATTAAGGTGACCTACAAGGGAATGTCCCATGTAAATAAGAGGATTGCTGATGTGCTGTTTGCTCTTTTTGGAAAGAACCCCGTGAACCCCCACCTCCTTATGGGCGAACGGGAGTCCGCCAGGAGTTATATTTGTGAGCTATTTTGTCTTGTACTTTTGTATTACTTGTTATTTAATTTGCTCTTCCCGACTTCACGACTAACGTATTTGTTTCTCTATTATAGTGGAAATGTCTGCTTTGGTGACCGGACTCGAAAATTTAGTCAAGACCTTCTTGGAGGATAGCGATGAGGAGAAGGCTGACGAGGAGGATGTCGGAAAGTCGGAGGGCCCTACCGAGGAGGAGAAACGAGCCGTGCCTTCTCCTCGGGATGCCGAGACGTCTGTCAAGGATCCAGTCGGGGCACGAACTTCTCCCGTTCTCGAGGAGGCAGCCGTCGTTGGGCACTCGTCCTCTTCTCGTCAGGAGGATGATGATTTGACGTTCATCCCTACTCCTAAGAGGCGAAGGGCATCCTCCAGCCCAGAAGGAACCCTTACCGTTATGGAGAAGAATTTTGATGCTGCCATCTTCCTTGACTCCCAGCTGATCCCTGGCACGGAGGACCACTTCCATGGTACCGATTTGACGGGCCAGGCGAGGTGGATGTATCGTACTCTGCTCCACGGAGCTGTGATAGCTCGGAAAGCCGAGTTCGAGTTGTCGGGGATGCAGGCACTTCGAAGGAGACTTGAATCTTCTGCCAAGACCAATAACGACTTCAAAGTTCAAGTCGAGTCGCTCCAGGGGCAGCTGTCCGAGGCAGGGGAGAAGCTCAAGGCTGCTGAGGAGAAAGCTGCCTCTGCTGAGAAAAAGTTGAAAGTTTTCGATGAGTCCTTGTCCCATTTGGTCGAGCGGGAGATGACTCTTGAGAGCCAGATGAATGCCGTTCAGGGTCGGTTGGCGGCCTTGGAGGAGGAGCGTGACCAGGCCGTGTCGTCGGCTAGAGCCGCTCAGGCTGAGGTCGAAGAGCTCAAGAGGAAGCATAAGGCGACTAAGGAACAGGGAAGGAATGCGATCTTCATGACTGAGGAGGCTCTCAACGCTCAGGTGAAGATCATAGCTCCCGATTTTGACACCTCCGCGATTGGGGTTTTCAAGACGATTCAGGACGGCAAGATTGTCGATATGCCTCGAAAATGAGCTCTTGCAACTTTGTGTTTTTGTGTGGCTTTGTAAGATACTTGTTATAACTGTTGAGACCTTTGCTACTTTTTAGTGGTCGCCTGGTCGGCCCTTATTATCGCCTTTATTCTGTTTATTTAGTAGCACCTATGTTTTGTTACTGTTTTTCTGGTGTGGACTTATTGTTTGTGTCTGTTTTGCTGTTTATGTTGGTAACAGTTGGAACCGTCTTGGTCGTGTTATCGCGGCCGTTAGTCATGGCTATGATCCGACTGGCTCCCGGGGTGATCAGTCCCGGGTTGCCGTTGAGGAACGCGATTGTGTGGAATACGTATTGGAGAATAGTAGATAAAAGAATTTAAACAAGTAAAAATTAGTCGTTAGCCAGACAAATTCGTGAACATGGCAGGTACTTGATAAAGATAAATAGCTAAGAATTAACACGTAAATAGAGTAAGCATCTATTGGCTCGTCAGGCCGCTTGGCCTGTGTGCCCAAGCTACGAATAGAATCTCCTTAGGTTACCTACATTCCATGTTCTTGGAATTCCTTTGCCGTCGAGTCTCTCCAGCTTGTAGGCACCTTTGCCGAGCACTTCTTTGATCCTGTAGGGACCTTCCCATTTTGCCACCAGCTTTCCTTCTCTTGGGATCGGTAAACCGACGTCGTTGCGTCGCAGGACGAGGTCTCTTTCCTCAAATTCCCTCCTGAGGACTTTAGTATTGTAGCGCAGAGCTATTCTTTGTTTCAGTGCTGTTTCTGACAAGTGGGCCATCTCTCTGGTCTCGTCCACCAGGTCTTTTTCCACTGCTTCGTCTACTCCTGCGTGAAGAAGTCGTGGACTCGGTTCGCCGATTTCCACAGGTATCACCGTGTCGACCCCGTATGTTAGGCGAATGGGGGTTTCTCCCGTGGAGCTTTGCTCGGTTGTCCGGTAGGACCAGAGGACCGAAGCGAGCTCGTCGGCTCATGCGCCTTTCTTGTTGTCTAAGCGCTTCTTGAGGCCTAGTAGGATGACTTTGTTTGCGGACTCCACTTGTCCATTCGTCTGGGGATGTTCAACTGAGGAAAATTTTTGTTTTATCCCCAGGCCGGTGAGGAATTCCGTGAACTTCTTGACGCATTTTCTGACAAATTCCCTGGAGTCTTTCATCATTGATGGCCAGTAATACCCAGCTCGGATGAGCTTCCTTGCTAGGGCTTTGCCTCCGATGTGGTGGCCGTAGCAACCCTCGTGGACTTCTCTAAGTACGTAGTCCGTCTGGTCGGGGTGCAAGCACTTCAAAAGGGGTTGGCTAAATTCCTTTCTGAACAGTTGTCCTTGTATGATTGCATATTTGGCTGCCTCCCTTCTCAACGCTTTGGTTGTCTTCTCGTCATCAGGTAGTTTGCCATATTCCAGGAAGTTTGTGATGGGTCCAACCAGGAGGGGCTTGATTCCGTCAAATGGAGGGCAACCGTTGGCTCCTTTACCATGCCCTGGATGAGGGACCGGTTGCCCGCTCCCGGTTTTGTGCTTGCTAGTTTAGATAGGAGGTCCGCCCGTGTGTTCTTTTCCCTTGGAATGTGTTGGACCGTGACTTCCTGGAATTGCCTGGTCAATTCTCTAACCTTTTCCAAATACCTTTGCAGCAACGGGTCTCTTGCTTGATAGCTTCCGTTCACTTGTGAGGTGACGACCTGTGAGTCGCTGCACACTTCCAACCTTGTCGCCCCGACTTCCTGGGCTAGGGTCAGTCCTCCTAAGAGGGCTTCATATTCCGCTTGGTTGTTTGATTCGGGGAATTCGAACTTGGTCGATTGCTAGTATACGACCCCGGCTGGGCTTTCTAAGATGACCCCGGTGCCCCCGGACATCTGGTTGGAGGCCCCGTCCATATGGAGCCTCAACCGTGTGCCCGTTCCCTCTGGGGGATCGCCTGTTACCTCCACTAGGAAATCTGCCATTGCCTGGGCCTTGATTGCATGTCGGGGCTCGTACTGCAAATCATATTGGGAGAGCTCGATGGCCCAAGTCATCATCTTTCCTGCCAAATTAGGCTTTTGGAGTACTTGGCGAATTGCTTGGTCCGTTTTCACGACAACACGGTGGCTCTGGAAGTATTGCCTCAGCCTTCGGGAGGAGGTTAGGAGTGCTAGCGCCAGTTTCTCCAATTTGCTATACCTCAGCTCTGCTCCTTGTAACGCCCTGCTTACAAAGTAGATTGGTTGCTGAGCCTTCCCTTCCTCTCGTACCAGCACTGCTGCAAGCGCTTCCTCCGTTACGGCCAAGTAGAGGTAGAGTGGTTCTCCGGCCATTGGCTTCCCGAGCACCGGAGGTGATGCTAGGATCTCTTTGAAGTGGTTGAACGCTTTCTCACACGCAGGAGTCCATTCGAACGCTATCCCTTTTTTCATCAGATTGAAAAAGGGCAGGGCTTTTGCTGCCGATGCACCGAGAAAACGGGAAAACGCCGTCAGCCTTCCTGCCAATCGCTGTACGTCTTTGATACAACCCGAGCTCTTCATCTGGAGAATCGCTTGGCATTTCTCAGGGTTGGCTTCTACCCCTCTTTGGGTTATCATGAACCCTAGGAACTTTCCGACTTCCATGGCAAAGGCGCATTTGAGCGGGTTGAGCCTCATGCCGTTTTGTCGGAGGGACGCGAACACGCCCCCTAGGTCGCTTAGGAGATCGTCGGGTCGTGTGGTTTTCGCAAGGATGTCATCCACGTAGACTTCCACTGTCTTGCCTATGAGCTCGCTGAATATCTTGTTCATCAGCCTCTGGTACGTGGCGCCAGTGTTTTTCAAGCCAAACGGCATCACCTTGTAGCAATAGATCCCTCCAGGCGTTATGAACGCCATTTTGTCTTCGTCGGGTTGGTGCATCGATATCTGATTGTACTCAGAGTAAGCATCCATGAAGCTCAGATACCGGTATCCCGCCGCCACGTCGACAAGTGCGTCGATGTTGGGGAGGAGATAGCAGTCCTTGGGGCATGCCTTGTTGAGGTCGGAGTAGTCCACACACATTCTCCACCTCCCATTGTGCTTTTTCACCAAGACCACGTTCGATAGCCAAGTCGAGTAGTCTAGCTCTCGGATGAACCCCGCTTCGAGGAGGCTGGCCGTCTGCCTGGCCACCTCCTCTGCCCTTTCCTGCGACATCTTCCTCCTTCTTTGGGCCACTGGTTGGGCTTCCGGCTTGACGGCCAGACAGTGCAACATGAGTTGGGGATCTATTCCCGGCATGTCGGCCGGTGTCCAAGCGAACAAATCGGCATTGGCTCTGATCATCTCTATCAAAGGTCCCTTCAATCCATGGGGGAGATTTCTGTTTATGAACATGAACTTCTCCTCCGTGTCCCCGAACTTAAATTTTTCCAGGTCCCCCTATGGCTCGGGTCTGGGTTTGTCATCTATTCTGGCGTCCAGGTCGGCTAGAAAAACCCCTGATGCTTCTTTAGACTTTTTTCTCAAGGAGAGGCTGGCGTGGTCGCAGGCGACTGCCGTTTCCAGGTCTCCTTTGATGGATCCTATAGATCCGTCATCAGTAACAAACTTCATTACAAGCAGTTTCGTGCTGATCGCCGCGCCAAGGTCGTTGATGGTTTTTCTCCCCAGAATGATGTTGTAAGGTGTGGAATCTCGCAAGACCACAAATTTTGCCATTACCGTCCTCCGTCCCTATCCTTGTCCCACCGAGGTCGGGAGGGAGATGATCCCATCCGGCTTGATGAAATGGTCTCCCAACCCTACCACACCGTGCTGGTGGGTCGCTAGGTCGGTGTCACGCAGCCCCAGGGCGTCAAATACGTTGCGGAACATGATGTTCGAATCCGCCCCTGTATCGACGAGGATCCGTTTGACGAGGCCGGTTCCGACCCTGGCCGTGATGACCATGGGGGGACTCTCCGGTACCTCGTCAAACCATTGGTCCTCGGGACCAAAGGAGATGGACGGGAGCCTCCGGGAACTTCTTGTAGATGAAGAGGAGACGGCCGGACTTTGGCGTCTTTCTTCTGTGCCGATTTCGACCTCGGGGCCGAATTCCTCGCCGTTACCACGTTCACCACCGTGAGACCGTGGTCGTCTCCTTCCGGTTCTTGACGTTGCTTTGTCGCCCGGGACCTGTCCTCATCCTCTCTGTCGCGATTTCGTCTCCTCGGCTCTCTTATGAGGTGGGAGAATTCGGCGAACTTCCCGTCCCTTATTGCTTGCTCCAGTGCATCCTTTAGGTCGAAACAGTCTTGGGTCTTGTGCCCGTGTCCCTTGTGATATTCACAGTAAAGGCTTTTGTTTCCCCCTGTTCGGTCCTTCAGAGGTCGTGGCTTCGATAGTATTCCCTTCTCGGCTATCTGTTGGTAGACCTCCATGATCGGTGCCGTGAGGGGGGTGTAGTTTGTGAACTTCCCGACTCGGGGGAATGGCCTTGGCATCTTGTTTGCACCGCCGTCTTTGGCGTGTTCCCTTGGTCTTTCACCACTCTCCTGATGCCGGGTTTGGTTGTGAGGGGGCTGCCGTTTGTTGGCAGCCACGACCCGGCTGACTTCTTCGTCATTGATGTACTCTCTCGCTACATACTGGATCTCCTGCATTGTCCAGACTGGTTTCGTGGTAAGGTGCTTTCTGAAGTCCTCGTTCAGGAGTCCGTTTGTCAGGCACAAACTTGCTACTGAGTCCGTCAGTCTGTCAATCTCCAAGCATTCATTATTGAACCGAACCAGGTAATTCCTGGTCGTCTCGCCGGGTCTCTGAGTCACCCCCAGCAGATTGATTGGGTGCTTTGCTTTGGCGATCCTGGTCATGAATTGGGCTAAAAAGGCATGGCTGATGTCTGCGAAACCGGTCACTGAGCCCTGCGGGAGGTTATTGAACCACCGTATTGCGGGTCCCGCCAAAGTGACCGGGAAGGCGCGGCACCTTACCTCGTCTCCTACTCCTTCTAGGTTCATCCTGGCCTCAAAGGCCGTGAGGTGTTCCAGCGGGTCTTGCGTTCCATCGTACCTCATGTCCGTTAGCTTGTCAAAGTGTTTTGGCAGCCGGACCTCGAGTATGGAACGATGGAATGGGGTAGCTCCCATTATTACAGGTCCCCGTGTTCCCGTCGTTCTTCCCTCGTCGTTCTCCCGACGGGTGTCCTCGGCCACGCGGTTCGTGGTGCGCCGACTCTCATGTCTGGCGTAAATGACAGGGTCATGACGTCTTCTCGCGCGCCCTCTCTCCCCAGCGCTTTCGGACTCAGCTAGGGGGCTAGGCGTGCGTCTGGAGTGGCTCCTAGAATGAGAGCGGGAGTGACTTTGCTCTGGGGTATGTTGGCCGTGTTCCCTATCTGCTAGCCGGCGTTCCAAGTCTTGCATTCTATGGCGCAGCTTTTGCATTATTCTGGCGAGGTTGTCGCCAGTCCCCCCGAAGGGGCGTCTCTCGTGAGACTGTGTTGCGTTCCTCGGAGGTGACCTTGGATGTTGCCGGGTTTCTGTCGCGGCGGCATCCCCTCCGGGCTCGGGCTCGCAGCCTGTCCCAGTTTGGACTAGCACGAAGTCCATGGACGAGGTCCCCACAGACGGCGCCAATGTTCGGTAGGTTGGGTACCGGACGGATCGGGTTGGTATACTGGTTGGTAATGGGGGTCTCGCCTCGTCGTGAACTGCCGATCTGGTGTAGGCGGGGTCTCGAGCACTTCTTGTAGAGAGGGGGGGTGTCACCTGCAAAGACACTCCGACGCTCTAGTGAGTAATGTGCAGGCAAAAAGGGGGGAGAGTGATGTGTAACGTACCTTGGAGGAAGGGTAAAATTTTCCCCTTATATACTGTGTCAGAGGTGGGCCCTACAAGGACAGGCCCACTTTTTCCGAGACATTCTCCCACAGCTGTAAGTGAGCTGTCTGGGACGCATGTCCGGGTCGGTTGTGGGGCGCCTCACCCTTGATCGTCCGGGTCGGGCCGACCCGTGGAGGGTTTGGGCCAGGTCATAACAAATCGTATTTAGAGAATTAAAGTTCAAAAACAGTGTTCGGGAAAATATAAATTTTTTTATTTTATTTCTAAAAAAAAAATTCAATTTTAGGTTTGATTTGATTTGGTTTGGTTCGATTTATTTTATTAAATAGGTTAATTTTAAATTTTTTAAAAAGTCTATTAGTTAAAAAATATTTGGTCATAAGCTTTAAAAAAATCTGCGATACTCATTAGGTCGACTCGTCAAAATATTTTTTGTAATTTTTTTTTAGTTTCACTTATATTAAACACAAAATAAAACAAAAAAAAAATCAATAATCAAGACTAGTTAAGGTTGTAGTTTTTTTGTTAAAAGAAAAAATTTATGAATTGTAAATATGGTTATGATATGTGACTAATGATTAATATATAAATAAATTATTCTTTACAAATTATGAATTATAAATTTTAGAATGTATTTAATGTCAATTTATATTTTTTAAGTGTATTGTTTTGAGTTTTAATTCATAAAATAGGCTTTTCAAATAAATTTGTGGGCTTGTCGGCGTTAAACAAGCCAGACTCAAGCCTGAGAAAAAAACTATGAGAAATAATAGATCTAGGTTTGGGCCAGATTCGTTAAAATTAAAATTTGATTCGGTTCGACCAATTTCTAACCCTAATCACAATCGGACAGTCATGAAAAACAATAGACATGAACTAAAAGTATTATTTAAATCTAAAATATTATCATTTAAATTAAATTCTAAATAATTATTTTATCGTATCAATTATATTTTTATAGGAACATAAAGATTAAAAGTTCTTTTGCAAAGAAAATGTACATTGCAATTAAAAGAAAAACTACAAAACAACATTAGCATAATAAGTGGTTACATCTGTTATTTGTTTTACAAATGAAAACAAAACAGTTATTATGCCTAATTTGAATTTGACCAAAAATCTATGTTAAAAAAATATTAAAAATTAGATTAAAACTTGAAAAACACAAAAACATATAATGTCAATGATAATACTCACTCTTTTGTGTTTGTGTGTCTTTTTTTTTAAGATAAACGTCTTCTTGACTAAACAACTAAGTTTATATCAAGTTTCATTTATTTTACACAATTGTAATTAATTGTTACTAATGAAATTTTTTCCTTATGTGTTAAAAACTTAAAGTTTTGGTTTGTAAATGATTTTCTTCTTATAATAATATTTCTGTAAAAGTGTACTTTTAATGTAACGTTTAGCAATCTATTAAGTTAATTTATATAATTTAATAAATTTTCTTTTTAATAATTTATTTTTTTTAGTAGGTCGTCACCTAGGACTAACGGGAAATGATTTACTGATGTTTTAACATACTGTTCTTTGTTTTAACCGTGTTATTTTTTAAATAAATTTTAACATAGAAAGCAGATTAAGATGTGAATTTATCATCGTCAAGTAGAACAAGAGAAAGTCGGAATTATGATTATGAAGTACTTACTTTGAATAGTACGGTAGAAGTAATGCGTTATATTATCGTTTTACAAGATTTGCTTTATATTGAAATATCTAACTATAAAATCACATTTTTGACTATAAAAGTACGACGAAAAACAAAAGTTTAACCGGTGTCGTTTACATAATAAGATCAATAGATTAATCAAAATTCGAAGTAAGTACACCTAAAAATTTTTTATAAAAACAAAACTTTTGTTTTCTCGAGCTGTGTTGTTTGACCTCGTTATGTCTGTCAGCAGGTTTGTTTTTGTGAAGTTCCTTCTTTCTGTTAGTGTTTCTTCTTCGAGGATACAGTAAAGGCTGTTTTGGTAGTTATTGTAATCTCTACGTGTGGAGAGGTGAGTACCATCGATTCGTGTCAGTACAACTACTAAAGAAGTTGTAGAAACGAAAATAGAACTTAAGTTGGTTTACAAAGTATACTAGCGAAATTACTTACAAAAGCCGGGAGAAAAGATGCGCCGAGAAGACAGGTTGAATCTTTCACTCGGAAGTAGCTTGGGCCTCGGCTGGTATCTGCCGGTGAGTGTCTATAGGTGCGTGTGGTGTGGACGGTCCGTTTTAGTGTTGGGTTTTTGTTTACTATCTGGATGAATTGTAGGAACAATGTATTTTGTGTTGAGAATAAGAGGACTGATTATTAGGGATCGGCTGAATCGTAAAGGAATCATAAGTGGAAGGGATAGTTCTGTTTGGTTCGTTTGCCGAGATGATATTCACCTTGCTCTGGAAAAGTCTATCAGAATTATTTCGACATTGACCAATGTAGGAGACTTTCAACACGGAGGACGACGTGTTTTCTCAATCAGCTCTTTTGTAGATCAGATAGTATAAAAATGTGATGAGATAGGAGAGATAATTATCGATCGGAGTGTCCAGAGTTTCAGAGTACATTAACTAAGTTTACAAAGTTAACTAAATTTTTTATAAACATATATTATATTATAAATAATTATATAAAAATTTTAATCTAGTTTATTAAATTTTAATAAAATATAAAATTGTTTTTTCTCATA
>NC_029789.2:143959375-143966548 GCF_000816755.2 Arachis ipaensis | reverse complement strand
CTTTTTTGTTAAAATATAAAATAATTTTAAATTATTTGATCTAATTTTAAAAATATATTAATAAATATTATATTATATACAAATATTTTTTAAATCAATTGAAACATTTGAATCAATTACATGAGACTTTGAGACCTGTGAGGCTAGCTATTAATAGAGAGGATAGAGTAGTGTAAAAATATGATAGACTAGATGTTTTCTCGACTAACTCTTTTGTGCAGCAGGAGGCACAACTTTCAGAGGATGTAACCAGTTACAGCTTTATTAAGACTATCTGAAAAGGTCTCGTTCCACTTATAGTAGAGCCGTTTGCTTGGTTTGTCTTGATAGGGAAGGTGAATACTAAGGAAATGCTAAGTCGGCTAGGGATTATTAGTCAGGAGAATAAGAGTTGTGTTTTATGTAACAAGGATGTTAAGTAGGTCTATCATTTGTTTTTGGGTTGTGATTTTGCCTGGCAGGTGTGGTGTGCGTGGATATCTGTGAGTGGCCGTCTATGGTCGGCTCCGGGTTCGATGAAGGCTCACTTTCTAAGTTGGACAGAAGAGCCGCGTAGAAAAGAGGGCCGAAAACATTCATTAAAGCGATCATATGAAACATTTGGTTGAATTCAAGATAAAAGCAAAGATGTTGAAGAAATCATCAACATGACTGTGCTTAGCTACCATGAGTGGAGAGGTGTGCATCTCTAATGTTATTGATGGTTTTGTCGGAAATGACATAGGAGCTTCTTCTTTGTGATTGTCTTTCTTCCTTGAAGTGTTTTTGTTTGGACGACTGTCTGTATTGCTCCAGTTTGTTGTGTCGAGCTCTTTTGTTTTCAAAACAAAAATATTTTTTAAAAATCCACATGAATGAAGCTTAAAACTAATTAGATAACTAGAATAATACATTTGCTGTGGCCAATTTGAAAACAAAAAGCAGCATGAAAATATCAGTTTTTACACTAAAATATCAATCTATAAAGTTATATTTCGTTTAGAACATTTTGCTATTATATTGCGTAATGAAGATGGCATGATAAGTTTCATTCATGAAGTATTAGTATTAAGGCTGAAAGAGAACAAGATGAACTGCTACTATTTAAGTGTAGAATTAGACGAAAGATACAATTTTAAATAAATTTTTTATTGTGCCAATTTTGTTTCTTGTCATACAATTTTGTAGTCATTTAGTAAAGGGCAATCAGGATCCACTGCTGGATGATTTTTTTTATTTAATAATTTTTCTTTTAAATAATTTAATATATTTAATTGAATTATCTAACGATTTGCAATGTAATTTTCATGTGAAAATGTCTTTATAATAATATTCTTCTTTTAGTAAATGTTTGGTTTTGAAATTCAAAAATTGTGTATTCCTTTTTTAAAGTAATCATTGTTAATTAATGTTAACACATTTTATTTACTTTGAACTATATTTGAATCAACAAATCAGTTCTTCTGCTATCATAGTTGATATATTATACTCTTTTAATTTTTGAATCTTTAGTTGTTAGTTTGTTACAAATATAAATACAATTCTATTTTTCTTCTAATTGCGTTCATATTATTTTTAATTTTTTTTTTTTGCATATATAAATAACAAATGTCAATAAAATCTAGCTATCTCCTGAAAAGCTCTTGCGAAAAAAATGTATTCTTAGCGGTTACCTTTGCTTTACAAATGAAAACAAAGTACTTATTATGCCTAATTAAATTTGGCCAAAAATCTGTTTAAGAAATATTAAAAACTAGATTTAAAATTTACTCGACGCAAAAAAAATACAATATCACATCTTTTTTTATTAACTATAAAAATAATAGTAATAAAAAAATAGATATAATTAGATGACGGTATAAAATATTTTACATTGCATTAAAATTAAACTCATTTTTATATCATAGATTTTATCTTGCTCCATAACTTGCTGTGATTGGAATCCCTGGAATTGAGTTTTCAAATATGTATTCTATTGGTTGACATTCTACTTTAAGTGTAAGTTCTGTTGATTCTTCCAATAGAAATTCAAAATTGAAATCTAATTTTGCTGGCTCCTCTGCTTGTTTTGCATTGTTGTTGAACTCTGGAATTCTTGTTTCTACATTCTCGAATGTTGTATCTTCATATTCAGAATTCAGATTTTGTAATTGTAGATATGTGATTAATAACTTTTCTGCTTGGAGATTTGGTGAATTGTTGTTAAATAGTTAAAAATCTGCCTCTAAAATGGCATGAATGTTTGGATTTAGATTGTCTCCTCATGAATTTAGTCTTGATTTGGCTTGAATCTAGAGATTGGTTGCTGTTGGATTTGTTAATTATCGGTCAAGGTTGCACAAATTTTGGCACAAGTTACTTTAATATCTTCAAGTAACTGTGTCCGTTTTTGATAATTTGAATTCAAACATTGTAAATTAGTTTGAATCTGATCCCAAGTTGAGTTTGGTGAATCACGATAGAAATTTGGCAAGGTGTTCAATAAAAACACCATTTGATACGAATTTGTATCAAGAATAGAGAGAATTAGAGATATTGAGAAAGAATATATAAGAGTCCCTAAAATTAAGATCAAAGAGAAAAAATAGAATTTCTTATTATATCATGGATATTTCACATTATTACATCATACTCTTATTTATAGTATAATTCTCTAATTGGATTAGCCCAATACTAATCCTATCATAACCCACATGGATAAAGCTTAATTAAAACGAAATAGATGACTGGCATAACACAATGCATAACCTTCTCAAGAATGAGATTCTTGCTTTGCTGTGGCTAATTTGAAAAACAAAAAAGCAACATAGAAGTATCAGTTTCTACACTAGAACATCATTTCCTCAATTCAAATAATGAACTAAGAAGTTATATTCAAACAATTTTCTCTTGAAAAGCATGATCTCCTTTTGATTTAATCCTTTGTTGATCATTTCATCCAAGATATAAATAGCCTTATTAATCCTTTTGATCTTGCACCTCCCATGGATTAACAAAATATATTATAGTATATAGTTATTCCCACTCAATATAGAAGACGAAGCCATCAACATCTAGAATATCATGTCTATTATACATTGAGCTTGAACTTATCTAAGATACATTTTTATTATATATATTTGGTTTTGGTTGAAATACATGCATTTCATATTTTTGACCAATTTCTAGAAGCTAAAGGTTTCGTGACAGATTCGGACACAATGTGAAATAAAAAAATAGAGAAAAGGACAAATAGATCCCTAACCTTTTGACTCGCGGACATTTTCGTCCCTGACCATTGAAAAATACTTTTAAGTCTCCGACCTTCACAAAATTTGGACGGATCAGTCCCTGATGGAGGCATTTGGATGGAGGGACTGATCCGTCCAAGTTTTGTGAAGGTTAGGGACTTAAAAGTATTTTTCAATGGTCAGGGACAAAAATGTCTGCAGGACAAAAAGTTAGGGACTTATTTATCTTTTTCTCAAAAAATATTTGCAACAAATCGTTTTCAGCGACAATAAAATTAATACTATATGAAGGTTTATGGCTAATCCCCAATTATATATAAATTGATTCTAACATTTGTAAACTTTATGCACCACCAACCTTATTAGAAGTTGGGGTCGAATTACTTTTTCTAGCAATTGAATAGTCAAGCCTAACACTTTAATTCTCTGGATTTATAAATAAATATTGAAACAAAAATTATAGCTACTTATAAATTTGATAATTTCCTTGTTCATCACTTTAAAATTGGTAGTTTGATGTCTGGTTGACCAAACCGATGCAACTTTTGATTTTGGGACTTTGATCGAATTATATAATTTGACCATCAAAATTTAACATATAATATAAAAATTTTAAAAGGTTTATCTGCCAAAAAGTTATAGTTCAAATGGCATAATTTTTCCATACTCAATTAAGAGGTTTCGAGTTCGAATCTCCTATCTTTAGTAATAAATAAATAAATAAATAAAATTTGAGGATACCGAAACTTATTAGGAATTTTTTGGTTAAAAATGAATCAAAATGCCCTATTATTAGCCTTAACTTAAATAACGAAATTTTTAACAGTTTAAATAAGTTTTTACTCCTTATATCATAAAATTTTACCTTGTTCCGTAAAATTCCATATGAATGAAGTTTATAACTAAACATATGATTAGAGTAACGTAATGCATAACCTTCTCAAGAAGGAAAATTTTGATCTGTGGCCAATTTGAAAACAAAAAGCAGCATGGAAGTATCAGTTTCTGCACAAACATCAAATCCTCGATTCAAATAAAGATCAAATAAAGAACTAAGAGGTTATATTGATATATTCAAACAATTTTCTGCACAAATTCTTGAAAAGCATTCTCTCCTTTGTGCGTAGAGAGGTAGTCTACAAGCAATTCCATGGTTGTAGCATGTGCTGCAAAACCTTTGTCTTTCATAATCTGAAAATATTTAATTGACTTCAGAACAGCATTTCGTCGTAGTAATCCTTGGATGAAGACGTTATATGTGCAGCTATCTGGCAAGCAGCCATGCTCTTCCATATTCATCAGCATTTCTTCAGCATCAATCAGAAGTCCTTCCCCACATAGACCTTGGATCATTATTGTATAAGTATATAGATCAGGTTTCAAGCCTTTTGCTGGCAGACAAGAGAAGAGTTCTCGTGCATCATTTAGTTTTCCAGCATGGCACATCTCACGGAGCACCACACTGTAAGTTTCAATATTAAGATCCAAATTACTCTTCTCCATTTCTCTAAATAATGATATTGCATCAGAAAACAAATGACATTTGAATAGGCCATCCAATATAATGGCACAGCTTGATAGATTAGGATATTGACCAAATTTGTGCATTGTAAAAAACAATTCTTTAGCAGCTAACGGTTTACCCGCTTTGCAAAATCCATAGATAAGAGTATTCCAAGTCACAACATCCAGATTTAAACCTTTATTGATCATTTCACCCAAGAGATAAATAGCCTTATTAATCCGTTTCATCTTGCACCAACCATGGATTAATGAAGTATAAGTGCAGACGTTTGGTACGCATCCCTTGTGAACCATCAAATCAAATACTTTCATGGCTTCCTCCATTTGATTTTGGAAACAATAACCAGCAATCATTGAGTTATAGGTGACAACAGTAGGCTCCTCTCCCATTCGAACCATTTGACCAAGTATGGCTCTAGCACTCGAAATCTTTCCCTCTTTACAAAGAGCATCCATTAAAATAGTAAAAGTATGCGTATCCGGCATAACTCCCTTTTGTTTTCTCTCGCTCAGTAAAGACGCAGCCTCCTGCCATCTGCTGAAAGTACACAGTCCTTGAATCAAGCGATTGTAAGTGATAGTATCGGGTTGTATACCTTTTGTTGTCATTTCGGAGAATAGACTCAAAGCCTCAGATACCAGCCCATCCTTGCAAAGACTATCCACAATTGTGTTATAATCCATAACATCAAAACTTGGTTTGCAGTTTCTTGTTTCCGTCTTCCTTAGAATGGCAATGGCAGCAGGGGTGTTGCCCATCTTGCACAATCCATTTATAATTGCTCCAAACGTGTGGGAGTCGGGTTGATATCCCAAGTAATCCATGTGGTCAAGAAACCAAAGAGCATAATCCACATTGCCTTCAATGCAAAGACCATTAACAATGGTGTTAAATGTGACCACATCGGGCTCCAAGCCGATTTTGAACATCATCCCCACGACAGAGAAGGCAAAGGGAGTGTGATTCAAACGGCACAGACAGTTGACAACAATATTGAGCGTAATGATATCAGATTTGAGTCGTAAGGAGAACAAGTGTTTGATTAAGGAAATGGCAGCTGTGTAATGCTTCATCTTAACAATAGAGCTAAACAAAAGGTTAAAGTCCTTGACAGATGGCAAAGAGTTCATGGAAAGCATTTTGTCAAACAGATGCAGAGCAGAATCAAGGTTCTGGAGATTCCTAATAGAATTTACGAGATGGGGTCTGTCCTTGATGGCATCAAGAAAGGGATTGGGATGAGAAAGAGTACCAAATTGAGATTGAGATTGCTGCAGAAAGAAGCGCAGAGAAGCTCTTGTTGATGAACGCAACATCATTGATGAGTGAAGAACGCGGTGCGAAGAACACCCTAGAGTTCCGCAAAACTCACATTGCAATATTCTAGGTTAGCACTAAAATATGTAATAAATCTTTTCCCTTCTTTGTTAACTGAACCATCCGAAATGAATTTTTATGAAGAGATGAATCAGAGAATACCATCGTATAAGCATTTTCGAAAAGATCCCAAATTTTTTTTTACTCGAGAACCAAAGAGTACTCGTAGTAAAGAGAAGATTCTATGACACCTCTTTCAAAAGGGATTAGGATGTCAAAATCTTCATCAACTAGGGAAAAGAGATATTTATGAAAGAATTCTAAGCCAAATTTAGTGTCAATGCTCTTCCACTTTTGGGCCCGAAATAAGGGGTGAAAGTGGGCCGGGTTACGGACGGGTTCGCTGTTTTAGTTTAATTCGATTTGGTTTGTTTTATCAAATATGTTAGGTTTAAATTTTTTAGTAAGTCTATTAGTTAAAAAAAATTAGATCATAAATTTTAAAAAAAGTCTATAAAATTTGTTGGGTTATCTCGTCAAAATGTTTTTTGTAAATCATTTTTTTAGTTTAATTTATATTAAACACAAAATAAAACAGGAAAAATCAATAATCAAAACTAGTTAAGATGATAGTATTTTTGTTAAAAAAAATTTATGAATTATAAATATAGTTATGATATGTGACTAATGATTAATATATAAATGAATTATTCTTCATAAATTATGAATTATAAATTTTTGAATAAATTTAATGTCAATTTATATTTTTTAAGTGTATTATTTTAAGTTTTTATTCATCAAATAGATTTTTTAAATAGATTCGTGGGCTTGTTAACGTTAAACACATCAGACTTGAATCTAAAAAAAATTCTATGAAAGATAATAGGCCTAGACTTGGATCATCTATTTTTAACATAGGTCAATGTCAAAACGACTCGACTCGACCCATTTCTTACCCTAGTCGCAACCGAACAGTCACAAAAGACATAAACCTAAAGTATTATTTAAACTTAGAATATTATAATTTAAATTAAATTCTAAATAATTATTTTATCGTATCAATTATATTTTTATAGGAACATAAAGATTATGTAAAATTATTACATAATTTTATAATATACT
>NC_029789.2:143955843-143959200 GCF_000816755.2 Arachis ipaensis | reverse complement strand
AAATACAATTTTATTTTTCTTTCTAGTATTATTTTTATATTTTTATGTATATATTAATAACAATATATTATTTTTAATATTTTTAATATCTCCTGTAAAGGTTTTTGCAAAGAAAAAAAAAAGCATTAGCATAATAAATGGTTACTTTTGTTATTTGTTTTGCAAATGGAAACAAAGCAGTTATTATGCTTAATTTTTTTTTTTTGGTGACAGTTATTATGCTTAATTTGAACTTTGACCAAAAATCTATGCTAAAAAAATATTAAAAAGAATTAATCTCCATGTACAAGTATTTTTACTATACAAATTTTACAAGTCCTTAATATTCTTTATCCCTAAAACGCGCCTCTTATGGCATGTATGTTTCACACGCTTCCTTAATAGATTTTTCAATTAATCAACGCGTGAATATATAACTTCCTTTTTCGAAAGGATTTCGTTTCCTTTTTTGAATTTCTTCTGTGTTTTCTTGCCTTCTCTCTTCGATCTCTTTCGTACGTTTTTTTTCCCTTCTCCTTCACCGTTTACGTAAGTTTCTCTCTCTGCTCTCTTTCTTTGTTTTTCTCGTTTTCCATTATTTCTGAAATCAAGCTCTGAAACTGTTTTGAAGATAATGGATGATTCAACTTCGGATTGTCAGCTGAACCAGAGCGAAGTGGATTTTGAATTTGAATCCAATGAAGTTCCTAAGGTGTGGTTTAGTTCCAGTTAATAATTGAATCTGAATTTAAATACAGTTAGTAGTTTATGATTGTGTAGCTGAATAATGTGTGAACCTTGTCTGTGAAATTTGCTGTTCATTATTTCTTGTTTGAATTAAATCTAATATACTAGTTCTAATGAATTTTCTGCATTTTATATCAGACGTTCGGGTGTAAATCAAGAATATTTTAGTGTATTTCAGAAAAGTTTGGGTGTATTTATAGTTTATGACTTTTCATCTCACTGAGGGTGAATTGTCTTATTGTTTTAGTTGATTTGTTTTAGTTTCTGTTTAATGATGATTCATGAATCTGATTTTTGTTATTTTTGACGATGATTTTATAGTTGTATTTGCATTCTATAGTTTATGCTTGTGTTTAATATGGTGTATTTTTGGTGTATTTTGCAGCTCCTCTGTGGTGTTTGTGAGCAGTTTGTTCTCCACATACAAATATTTTTCTCATACAAGTCTTCTCCTCCTTTTATTATTTTGAATCCAATCAAGTGGCTGAGGTGTGATTTAATTTAGAAGAAAAAAATGCAACATTAGAGAAAATATTTTTCTGTACAAAAATGCTATTTGTAAACTAAAATCAACCACCAATATATTTGTGTATAAATACATGTGTGGTTTAATTTATTTTCAATGTATATTTGTATTCCAGTATATATTTTATACTAGCGGTTGAATTTGGTGGCTGATTTTAGTGTACACGTAGCATAACTCATTTCTGTATTTGCAGCAAATTTGAGTGTAAAATGGCAAGGAAGTTCGAGCAAGAGTTTGTCGTAACCAGTCAACAAGCTGATCGATATGTTGAATCCGAGGACCAAATGTTTGAGGGTTGTTTTTTACGCTACTTTTTGTCCAGCAAAAGAAGCGGGAACGGTTACCTATGAATCGATGAACGTAGGAGTTACACTTCAATTTGATTGGTTGAGGATTTTTATAAATAGAAGAAGGCTCGAAGGCACAGAGGTTGGAACTTTGCTTCAGAAAATACTCAAGCACACTTATATCCTAATGACTTTCTGAGTCTGCATTCAAGTTACTTTTCTGTAGGGTTCTTTCTACTATTTTTATCTTTCCATATACATTTTCTGTAAACTTTACTTTTTCGTGCAAGTTTATTTTTCTAGCAACATTTAACATTTTCTGTTCAATTTACATTCCAGTACTTTTATTTTTCCATTTCAAAAGTCCTTTGATCTAATTGAAGGCATTTTATTACTTTATTTAAATTTAATGTAAATCATTTCAAATCCAGTCAATTTATTTTCAAAACCTTTATTTACTGTTTTCAGATTTTCTTAAGTTTTTGTCCGATCGAAAGGTCTTTGATGCATTTTGAAAAATTGGTACTCGCAAAGGGGAGTAAGTTTCGCTCCCAAACCATTAGATATCGAACCACTTTTCGATTTGCTAAAAATCGACAAAACAGGTTGATATTCATGATTTGTAGTAGGTGAAATTTTAATATTTCACAACAAGATTTTTTTTTGTAAGAATTATCTATTCATATGTAGAATCTTTTATCTTTTTCACGATATATTATTACTTATTTCTCTTAATTCCTACTTTTATTTAAAAATGAGAAAAAAATAAGGTGCACACTCTATGATCAATTTGCAACCTAATTATTCAATTATCTACGTGATCACCAATCAACCAAATACATACTTATTCTCCAATTTGCAGAACTTAACAAATGCATTGGTAAGCATATTGGTTTAACTTTTTATTTAATATATTTGTTTATGTTATATCTGTAATCATATTATATCTATTTTTACGTCTATATCTTTTAAAAAAAAATACTCTTAGTATTAGCACATGGTGTCCTAACCCACCCATTTAACTACCTCACCTACTTTCATAAATCTACCTAGCAATTCCCCTCTTTCGCTGACCAGGATCACGAAACTCATCATAATTGAGGTCTAACTGCTACCTGTTATAACCAAACCCACAAACAACTCTAAACCCAAATAAATGATATAAAGAACAAACCTGTCACGCTGTCACGTGCAGACGTGCTCTATAAGGTCCCACATCGGTTGAAAAGGGGAACGAAGTATGCCTTATAAGGATGTGGATACCTCTCCCTAGCATGACGTGTTTTGACGAGTGAGTGTGGGGGGTTTCGGCTATCATCCCTATCGTCAAAGGCAAAACCGTAAGGCCTTGTGTGCCAAAGCGGATAATATCGTGCTAACAGGTGGGCTGTTACATGCTCGCCATTAAAATAGATTAATAAAAACGATTAATAATTACATTAGAATTGATATACTTAACACTAGATTAAGAAAAAGTGAACAACACATGATATGTTATTTTTTTATTAATCAAATAGTTATAATTCAAATTAATTTTAACAAAATAACTTAAAATTATAATTTCAATGTTATCACGTCCATGACACATATTATTACTCATTGCTTTACAAATAGAAACAAAGTACTTATTATGCTTAATTAAAAATCTATGTTCAAGAAATATTAAAAACTAAATTTAAAATTTACTCGACGCACAAAAAATACAATATAACTGAATACTCTCTCGTGTTAAAAGATAAAGTAATTTAAATTATTTAATATAATATTTTTTAATAAAATTATTTAGTTTAATTTAAAATATATTAATAAATACTATAT
>NC_029789.2:143952828-143955813 GCF_000816755.2 Arachis ipaensis | reverse complement strand
TATCCATGTGAATTAAATTTGATATTTTATTATTGTAAAATAATTTTACACGTGTATTCAATTATATAATATTATATCTTTTTTTATTAACTATAAAAATAATAGCATTCAAAAAAACAGATATAATTAAATGATGATACAAAATAAATTAAACTACATTAAAATTAAACTCATTTTTATATCATAAATTTTATCTTACTCTATAACCCACATGAATAAAACTTAAAACGAAATAGATGACTAACATAACACAATACATAACTTTCTCAAGAATAAAATTCATACTCTGCTATAATTAATTTGAAAAACAAAAAAGCGGTATAGAAGTATCGTTTTCCACACTAGAACATCAAATCCTCAATTCAAATAATGAACTAAGAAGTTATATTCAAACAATTTTCTCTTGAAAATCATTATCTCCTTTTGATTTAATCCTTTGTTGATCATTTCATCCATGAAATAAATAGCATTATCAATCCTTTTGATCTGACACCAGCCATGGATTAACGAAATATATTATATTATATAGTTATTCCCGCTCAATATAAAAGACGAGGCTATCAGCATCTAGAACATCATGTCTATTATATATTGTGCTTGAACTTATATATATATTTGGTTTTGGTTGAACTACATGCATTTTAAACTTTTAATCAATTTCTAGAAGCTAAAGATTTCGTGACAGATTCGGACACAACGTGAAAAAAAAAAAAAAATATTCGCAACAAATCGTTTTCAGCGACAGTAATATTAATACTATATGAAGGTTTATCGCTAATCCTCAAATCTCAATTATATATAAATTGATTCTAACATTTGTAAACTTTATGCACCACCAACCTTATTAGTAGTTGGGGTCGAATTACTTTTTGTAGTAATTGAATAGTCAAGCTTAACCCTTTAATTCTCTGGATAAATAACTATTGAAAAAAAAATTATAGCTATTTATTAATTTCCTTGTTCATCACTTTGGATTTGGTAGTTTGATGTCTGGTTGACCAAACCGATGTAACTTTTGATTTTGGGATTTTGATCGAATTATACAGTTTAACCATTTTAACCATCAAATTTTAACATATAATATACAAATTTAAGAAGGTTTATCTGCATAAAATTTGAGGGTACCGAAACTTACTAGCAATTTTTTAGTTAAAAATGAATCAAATGTCCTATTATCCTTAGTGAAAAGTTCTACATTAGAATAAAATGCTTAACCAAGCTTAACCAAATTATTATAACAACTTTTTAAATTATGCGTCTCTTTTTCCTTCTCGTTTTCTTTTCCTTTTTCCTTTTTGTTTTCTCCTCCTCCTGCTTCTTCTTATTTTAAATTTGCGCACATAGGTTTTTCTTCTTTTCTTCTTCTCATCCTCTTTTTTCTTCTTCTTTTTATTCCAAATTCGCAAACGCAGATGTTGAATCTTCTTCTTTTTCTTTTTCTTTTTTTGTTATTGTCATCACCAATAACACTAACATTTTGCAAACATCTTTATTAGTTCTGATTTTTTCTACTGCCATCATTAAATAATTTCTATTCATTTCTTAATTTATTTCGATTCATTTGTGTGTTAATTGAGGTTTACTTAATGTTACTGATAAGTATTGACCAATTTTTTTATTCCTTAAATAATTTTGGTTTATTTTTTAGTTTAATTGAGGTTCATTTGGATCCAGAAATGAATTCGATATGTTTTTATTAATGATTGAATCTTTTTTACTGTTTGTTCAAATCTGAACTAACTTCGATTCATTTGTGTGCTAATTGAGGTTCACTTGATGTTGGTGATAAGTATTGACCAAATTATTTATTCTTTAAGTAATGTCGGTTTATTTTTTAGTTTAATTGAGGTTCATTTAGATCTAGAAATGAATTTGATGTGTTTTTGTTAATGATTGAGTTTTTTTATTGCTTGTTCAAATCTGAACTAATTGAATGGAATAGAGTGGAATCTAATACAATTGAATAAAGTGATAATGAATAATTTTATTCTTCTTTGCTAAAAAATTTAGTCAATGCTTATCTGTAGCATCAAGTGAATCTCAATTAACACAAACACATAGAATTTAAATTTGGATCCAAATCAACCTCAAATAAACTAAGAAATGAATCGAAATTACTTAAGGAATAAAAAGTTTGGTCAATACTTATCAGTAACATCAGGTGAACCCCAATTAAGACACAAATGAATCGAAATTAATTCACAAATGAATTGAAATAAACTAAAAAATGAACCGAAATTATTTAATGATGGCAATAGAGAAAATCAGAATCAATAAAGGTGTTAGCAAAATATTGGTATTGTTGGTAATAACGATAACGAAGGAGGAGGAGGAGGAGGAGGAAACGGAGAAGGAGAATGAGAAGACGAAAATGAAGAAGTTGCGTTATTGAAACGCGCGTGTGATACACACTAGTGTGATAAAAGTGGTTTTTATTGAATTTAAACTAACTTAATTAGATTTAGTTGCCAAAAATATTTAGATATGTAGCTGGACTGTTATCTTTAAATAATTAATTTTTAAAAGTCTAAATAAGTTTTTACTCCTTGTAAAATGCATATTTATTTTCTTGTAATATTTTATGTGGTTTTGGTTTTTAATGTTTTTAACTTTAATTTGTTGGCTTCCTATGATTAATTAACCTGATGTAACAAAATGACACATACATAAACTTTTAATGAAGAAAAATTAAAAATTAAAAATTAATAATAAGGATCAAAATAAAGTATTTTAAATTTTACAAAAGACTAAAGTAAATTTAAAAAGACAAACATACATTTAAATTATGCTAAGATTAATTATCAAACCAAAATCATCAAATACTATATACTTGAAGAAAACCTACTGCTTAAAAGAATTTTTTTACTTTATTTTAAAATAAAAATACCTTCTTAAAGTTATATCCACACACTTTAAAAGTATATAAAAATAATTTTAATAAATACTTAAAAAAAAATTCCCCAATAAAACCCACCCAAACGGTAT
>NC_029789.2:143951967-143952775 GCF_000816755.2 Arachis ipaensis | reverse complement strand
AGATATACTAAAATTCAATATACATTGACTATAATAATAGGCGTATTCAAATTGATGGTGTATATAATAAATATATAAAAGCCCAATTTTGGAAGCAAAGCAAACGATAAAGTTGTCATCACTCATCAGCATTCAGATCTTCTTCATCTTCTTTCTTCGTTTCTTCCTTGCAAATGTAAGACATATTCAATATTTCACACAAAACCAGGAAAAAAAAAAATTCCAAAATGAAAATCTCAAAACCTTCATTCTACTCTCATACTCTGACTTTGTTCTTCTTCATCATCATGATTATGATGAGTCATGTTGCAAACTCTCAGTCTCATCAGCTCTATGATGAAGAACATGCAGTTCTTATGAAGATAAAACAGTACCTTCAAAACCCACCATTTTTAAGCCACTGGACACAGCAATCATCAACTTCCAATAACAACCACTGTTCTTGGCCTGAAATAAACTGCACCACCAATGGCAATTCTGTCATTTCACTCACTCTCTCCAACTCCAACATCACAAAAGCCATACCAACCTTCATTTGTGAACTCAAGAACCTCACTTTTCTTGACTTCAGCTTCAACTTCATCCCTGGTGAGTTCCCAACATCACTATACAATTGTTCAAAGCTTCAGTACCTTGATCTTTCAATGAACAATTTTGTTGGCAACATTCCTGATGATATGCACAGTTATTTATCTGAATTGAGGTACCTTAATCTTGGTTCTACCAATTTCACTGGTGATATTCCTTCTAGTATTGGAAGGTTAAAGGAACTGAGAGAGCTTAAGCTTCATTATTGTTATTTCAATGG
>NC_029789.2:143949047-143951897 GCF_000816755.2 Arachis ipaensis | reverse complement strand
CTGACCATATTGTACCTTTTCCAGAACAATCTCTCCGGAGAGATACCTAAAGTTGTTGAAGCATTGAATTTGGTTGATCTTGATCTTGCACAGAATAACCTCACAGGGAAAATTCCAGAAGTTCTTGGAAAGCTTATGAACATTACTTGGTTGAACTTGTCACTTAATAAGTTGTCAGGGGAGATTCCAGAAGCCTTCGGTAGTCTTCCAGCTATGGTGGATTTTCGCATGTTCTCCAACAATTTGTCAGGTACTCTTCCATCCGAATTCGGCCGCTACTCGAGGCTTGAAACCTTTCTGGTTTCATCTAATAGTCTTAGTGGAAATTTACCAGAGAATTTATGTTACAATGGCAGGTTACTTAATTTAACTGTTTATGACAATAATCTTAGTGGTGAGTTGCCAAAATCACTAGGAAATTGTAATAGCCTACTTGATCTGAAAATTTACAACAATAAGTTTTCTGGTAACATTCCTAGTGGTCTTTGGACATCTTTGAATTTGTCAAATTTCATGGTGAGCCATAACAATTTCACTGGTGAGCTTCCTGAGATGCTGTCCTCTAGCATTTCGCGGCTCGAGATAAGTTACAATCAACTTTCTGGTAGAATTCCAGCTACTGTGTCTTCTTGGACTAATGTGGTAGTGTTTGATGCAAGTAAGAACAACTTGAATGGAAGCATTCCACAAGAGCTAACTTCTCTTCCAAAGTTAACTACCCTATTGCTTGATCAGAACCAGCTCACTGGGCCGCTTCCTTCGGACATAATCCATTGGGAGAATCTAGTGACTCTGAATTTGAGACAGAACAAGCTCTCTGGACAAATACCAGATGCACTCGGCCGGTTGCCGGTGCTTAGCCAGCTTGACCTTTCAGAAAATCAATTCACTGGCCAAGTTCCTTCTCAGCTTCCAAGACTCACCAATCTCAATCTTTCTTCCAATCATTTGACAGGAAGAGTTCCGAATGAATTCGAAAATTCTGCCTTTGACACCAGCTTTTTGGACAATCCTGGCCTTTGTTCTGATACTCCGGAACTGAACCTTGCATTGTGTAATTCTACTCCACAAAGATCAGGCAAGGGTTCATCTTGGTCTGTTTCTTTGATTACAAGTCTTGTTGTAGCAGCCTTCTTAATGGCTTTGTTGGCAACTCTCTTGATTATGAGGCTTTACAGAAAAAGAAAGCAAGAATTTGATAACTCATGGAAGCTAATTTCATTTCAAAGGCTGAATTTCACAGAATCAGACATTCTCTCCTCATTAACTGAGCAGAATATTATTGGCAGTGGTGGATATGGTGCAATTTATCGTTGCCCTGTCGATGATTTCGGCTATGTTGCTGTGAAAAAGATTTGGAATGACAGAAAGTTAGATCAGAAGCTCAAGAGCTCGTTTCGCGCTGAAGTTAATGCGCTGAGCAATATTCGCCATACCAACATTGTGAGGTTGTTGTGCTGCATTTCAAATGAGGAATCTATGCTCCTTGTTTACGAGTATATGGAAAATAGTAGCCTAGATAAGTGGCTGCACAAGAAGTATAATAAGGCCTCCAATTTCTCAAGTTCAGCAGTGCATCATGTTTTTCTTGATTGGCCAAAGAGGTTGCAAATAGCAATAGGAGTTGCACAAGGTTTGAGCTACATGCACCATGATTGCTCACAACCTATTGTTCATAGAGATGTGAAAACAAGCAACATTCTCTTGGATGCTCAATTCAATGCAAAAGTTGCAGATTTTGGTCTGGCTAGGATGTTGCTCAAGCCTGGTCAATTGAACACCATGTCAACTGTGATTGGATCATTTGGCTACATTGCTCCTGGTGAGTGAAATCCCAATATTCTAGTTCAGAACCGAAAAAAAAAAGTCTATTTGGAAAAATTGATACATTAAAAGAATAATGTAGTTGAACTTTTGTTTTGGTATTAATTTGTCCAAGAGAACTGATATTTCAAAATAGTAGCACAATCAACGACACAAACACAAGAGAAATGTCTTACTTGAAGAGCAAGTAATCATAATCTGCACTTCTAGTTTGTTATAACAAGTACATTGCTTGGTTAAATTCTATGTGCCTTAGGGCCTAAGTTTCTTAATGTATATATGTGTTTCCTTATGTTTGAAATTGCAGAATATACTCAAACAAGAAGGATCACTGAAAAGATTGATGTGTTTAGCTTTGGTGTTGTTCTGTTGGAGCTAACAACTGGCAAAGAGGCGAATGATGGAGACCAACACTTGTCTCTGGCCGAGTGGGCGTGGCGCCACATTCAGATAGGAAGCAACATAGAAGAGCTTCTAGACAAAGATGTCATGGAACCAAGCTACTTGGATGAAATGTGCACAGTTTTCAAACTTGGGGTGATGTGTACTTCAACATTGGCTTCTACTAGGCCTTCCATGAAGGAGGTGCTGCAAATGTTGCAACTCTGCAGAGATCAATTTGATTATGGAGGAGACAGTAAGTTAGGCCATTATGATGTTGTTCCTCTTCTTAAGGATTCAAAAAGTGAAACAAGGTTGGATGTTGTTGATACTTTATAAATAGAATTTTGATGATATACCTATACACACGATTGGATGTTTATGTAAAAATATAATTTAATTTGTTATAAGTACAATTATAGAAGTGGACTTATAAGGATGTTAGTTTTAGTTACAATTCTAGTTCATACTTCATAAGATAATAGAATGTGAAATTTATCAAATTATAGTTTAGAGTATCTCTAATAGAGTGTTTTTAAAGTATTATTTTTGATATTTTTAAAAAATAAATTGATTTAAAATTGAAATTTGTATTGAAATTAATTGATGAAATGAAATTGATATCATCTTAGAAATATAGTATCA
>NC_029789.2:143948216-143948866 GCF_000816755.2 Arachis ipaensis | reverse complement strand
GAATAAAATCTAAATTTTATTTCAAAAAAAATAAAATCAAAATTAAATATAGTGATAGAGATATTCTTAGAATTAGGTAGGGTTAGAAATACTCTTAGAATTAGCAATAAACTAAGACTCTAGAAGTGACATATTTGGTGGGTGTGTAGATGAGGTTTGACTTGACTTGTTTAAAGGCCATGGTTTTTGAAAAATGAAAAGTGGATTTTATTGTTGGCAAATTCTATGGTCAATATTGACTGCCGAAATTAATTATGAAATATAGTTGCAAACTTGGAACAAAAAAGAAACAACAAAGCTGATAGATCAAACTTTTGTCCACACTCCACACCATGCTTGTATTCACACTAAGTGTGAATTGACCAAGAATAAACAATGAATATGCTGGGACATTTTTTCCTTCCCCACATTAACTGTCCAAAGTGCCCATCACTTGTTTTTAGCGTGTATCATGAATAATTATCATGCTTGGATTTATTTAATTAAGAGTAAAGTGACAAATAAATTTTTAAATATTTATATTTTAGATAGGTTAAATTTAAAAAAATAATTATAGAAATTAATTTGAGTAATTTTTTAAAAATTTATTTATTATTTTATTTATTATTTTTTATTTATTTATGGCTTTTTTGTTATATAAAAGGGAAAAT
>NC_029789.2:143940407-143944055 GCF_000816755.2 Arachis ipaensis | reverse complement strand
AAAGAATGATCAAAATACATTTCTGTACATAGTTTTTCATTCCGGCAATAGTTTGGAACTTTGGATAGATGCATTAAAGTTTAGGTGAATGCTATGGTGCTTTTTTTATTGTGCGTAACTTATTAAAAAAGATAAATAGATAATATTTAATAAATTTTAAATATTTTATTTTTTACTTTTAAAAGTAAGTTAGGCAATTTAGGCAGCATAATAAAATGCATCATAGAATTCACCTAAATTTTATTTTTCAAAAATACATCCTTATCTTTTTTTTTTTGGGACACAGATCCTCTAGAAAATACATCCTCTGGAAAATACATCCTTATCCTATATATATTATTTTTCTTTTTGGATATTATACAATTATTATTTTGACTTGGTCTAGAGTCTAGACTCTAGAAATGTGTCAATTTGCCATTGTTCCTTCTCCTTGGATCCAATAGGCTTTTTAAATATATTTTGTACATCTAACTGGGTTTTATTTTTTATACAAATTAAAAAAGGCCTTTTCTCAATGACCCAAAACTAAAACAAAAAAAAAAGGAAAAAAGTGGAGCACTGGAAACTGCAAAGTGGAAACAAATGCAGTGCGTGCAAAGCGCAAACAAATTACAATGGCCAGCAATGAAGCAGCAGAAGTAAAAGAAGAAGAAGAAGAAAGAGAGGATGCAACAATGGCGAAGTTGGGTTCCTATGGTGGCGAAGTGAGGTTGGTGGTTGATGGAGAGGAATCAGCTGCAGAAGAGATCATGCTTTTATGGGGAATCCAACAACCAACCCTTTCCAAACCCAACTCCTTTGTTTCTCAGTCTTCATTGAAACTCTCCATCGACTCTTGTGGACACTCTCTCTCCATTCTTCAGTCTCCTTCTTCATTGGTACCCCTAATCATCTCTCTCGGTGTTCTTCCTGTAATTTATTTTATTTGGTGAAAAATCTTTGATTTTTATGTGGTAATGAGTTCTAACTTGATGACCCTTTTGTATTTTTGGCTCAAATTTGATGACCCTTTTGGTATGATGCTCTGTTAGTGATAATTGGCGGTTAAAGTTTGAAGCTTGTGATGCTGATAATTTATTGTGGATTGTGATGTTCATTCATTGATAATTTAGTTGTAAGCTCTGGTTCTGTCTTCGTGCATAATCCCCGCTTCTATGCTATGATTATGATGTGATTTACTGATAGTTTGATTTAGTAGCCAATCAATATTGAGATGTTAGTATGTTACTGTGTACCAGGTTGGAATATCAGTTTTTAGATTGATCAGGAAATAAGATTAAATAGCATGAGTTTAATTTGTGGATTGCTTCATATTTCATGGTTTGAGATTCAGTGTGTATAAACTTGGAGCCTCGTTAAACAGCTTTCATCTTTTCAAGCTACTGATTAAAATTTATATAGTTCGTGAAATTGATGTACCATGAATTGTTTATTGTTGAATTAAGCTCACAGTTATACCTATTTAAACTTTTGATTTTAAGGGCACGCCTGGAGTAACTGGATCAGTGATGTGGGACAGTGGAGTTGTATTGGGGAAGTTTCTAGAGCATTCTGTTGATTCCGGGGTGCTTGTTCTTCAGGGCAAGAAGATTGTTGAATTGGGATCTGGTTGTGGGTTGGTCGGGTAATTACGTTCTTACTATCAATTTGTTGGTGCCGAATTGATATAGTTTGCCATTTATTTTCTTTTAAATTAGCTTGTAACCTGTTTGACGAAGATTTATGAACTACAAAAGTAGAACTATGATCTCTTGTGTTGACTCTTGTTTAGAAACCAGTGAAGTATCAATTTTTCGGATTGTTCTTACTCAGTTTATAATAGTGCACTGTTCTTATTTTGTATTCCTTAGTTGCATTGCAGCTCTTTTGGGTGGTGAAGTCATTCTTACTGATCTGCCCGATAGGCTGAGGCTACTTAGAAAGAACATTGAAACCAACATGAAACAATTTTGTCTACGCGGATCTGTGACAGCAACCGAACTCATATGGGGAGATGATGCTGACCCAGAACTTGTTAAGCCCATGCCTGATTATGGTAATAAAGATTCAACTATTGGCACTAGAAAACTTGTAGGGATGTAGCAGTCAGTTTATGTTGCCGCATGATCTCCATCATTTCTCCTTCTTATAGTATCCCTTATTGTTCAACATCTGTGTTCTGTGTCTCATGCGATACTTAAAATTTTTGTTGGTAAAAATACCGTCATCGATCACTACTCACATTTATTTACAAATATAACTGTTTTGTGGTATTATTATCATGTAATAATTTCTTTACAACTTATGCCTCCATGGTCTTATGAATATAGGCAATTGTTACCAAATTCATAATACAAATATAATTTTGCCTAATGCTAGGGATTTATGGCTTTTGACATGATTAAGAAAGATCCATTTTGGTATATTAGGGCACTGGAGAATATAAAGATAAAGAGTGCCATAAGATGTTTCAAGATTTTGAGTTAATATACCAATCGATTATCAACTCAATACTTATTTGATGTCTTCTTTTCAGTGCTTGGATCCGATGTTGTTTACAGTGAGGGGGCCGTCGAGGATCTGCTAGAGACGCTAGGGCAGCTCTGCGGGCCTAATACAACTATCTTCTTGGCTGGCGAACTTCGAAATGGTGAAGGATTTGTTCCTTTTAACTTCATTTTTGGACCCTAATCCTCACAAGTATTATGAGTTCTGAGATCTTTTTTTCTTTGCTGGTTTCAGATGCCATTCTTGAGTACTTCCTAGAAGCTGCAATGAACAATTTCAGAATTGGTCGCGTCGATCAAAATCTGTGGCATCCTGATTATCGCAGCAACCGAGTGGTTCTTTATGTTCTTGTGAAGAAATGAAAGTTTCAGAATTAATGAAACTATGTTACTTACTTACTTTATAGTTTATACTCTACTAGAGTGTGACCCTCCTATGCTAGAATTCATTGTAAAAGATATTCTCCTTCCATATATATTTTTTTGATATCATGCTCATTTTTTGAGAAGCCTAACAATTTTGTTTTGACAGATAAAAGTGGACTATGATCTGTGAACCATTTTCAGTGAATTCATTCACAACCAGTGTTAAGAAGACACAATATTGTAATGCTTGATGGAACAACTAAAACTCCAATTCTTGCTTGGCTATCATCAAAGGATAATCTGTGAATCCAAAATATTTAATATGGAACAAAGGCTACTTAAATTCTAACATGTAAATTGTAATACAAAGTAAAGTTCAGTGTTGATCAAAGAACTCCTAAAGCTAGATACATACTTACTTTCTAATTATCTATCAATAGAAATTCAAAATTAAAAGTTAGTCACAAAGATAGAGAACATCTGTCAAAGTAGTTGAATTATGAGTAAATTTTATTCGACTATTTTAGTAAAGATTTTTTGGTACTTCTTTATAAATTAAATGTATTAGAAAAAACAAAATTTTCCAACTTCATAATCTTTTAAGCTTTAACTAATGTCATTAGGACATTTATCTATCTATCTGTTTTATTTTATCTATATAAAAATTGATACACAAATTTTACCACAATTAAAAATTGACATCTCATCTATTATTATATTATCACATAAGTTTTTTCTTTAAAATATAATTTTTATAAATTTTTTAATTTAACTTTTTATTTATCTCTCTTCATTT
>NC_029789.2:143927277-143938990 GCF_000816755.2 Arachis ipaensis | reverse complement strand
ACATTATTAACATGAATAATAATTGAGTGTTGATATGATAATGTTTGTGTTGGATACTATATTGTGGAACAGCTGCAGTGGCATGGGGAGCAGGAGAGCCATTGGTGATGGAGGAAGTTCAAGTCAGCCCTCCAAATTCAATGGAGATTCGTATTAAAGTTGTCTCCACCTCTCTCTGTCGCAGCGACCTTGCAGCCTGGGAATCTCATGTATGTAACATTCACTTTTTTCATGAATCTAAGAAAAGCTTCTACATTTGGTTCAACATTAATGCAAGATTCTTGTTTTTGCAGGCTATATTTCCTCGCATATTTGGTCATGAAGCATCAGGGTAATCTATAACTAACTACCCTTTACGGATTGATGCATTGAAGTCAAAAATTGATTCTTGGGTTTGGTTATTTTTCTTTGGATATCATAAAAATCTTTCCTTTTTTATGATGGTAGATATCTAACATTATGGATATAACTTTAGGAACTAATAAGTTAGTGCAATAGGTGTTGCTTGCTAGGTAGATATTGAATTTCTAATAGTTTTGCTTTGCAGGATTGTTGAAAGTGTGGGGGAAGGTGTGACTGAATTCAAGGAGGGGGACCATGTGCTAACAGTCTTCATCGGAGAATGCAAGGCGTGCAGGCCGTGCACGTCCGGTAAAAGCAACATTTGTCAAGTTTTGGGATTGGAGAGAAAAGGTTTGATGCATAGTGATCAGAAGACACGCTTCTCTGTCAAAGGGAAGCCTGTATATCATTATTGTGCTGTTTCAAGTTTCAGTGAGTATACGGTAGTCCATTCCGGATGTGCAGTGAAAGTTAGCCCACATGTACCTCTTGAGAAAGTGTGCCTTCTGAGCTGTGGAGTTGCTGCAGGTAAATGTTTCAATTGAATCTTTTGTTATAGGAAAGAAAGGGGTAATGGCCAGTATAGATAAAATTTTTCCTATTTCTTAACTTAGAAGTTGAGCTAATTGGAACTCATTAATGATCCAACACTTAGAACAAGATTTTTGGTATTGTTGAGGCACTATTCAATCATAAAAAGAGCCAAAGTAATTCCTGAATGATATATGTAAGCAACTTGCATATACTGCGAATATTTAAAATCAGATGCGAAAGCTAGTAGAGTTGAGAGATTGAAACTGATAGAGTTGCAGGTTTAATAGCATTGAAGAAACTTTTAGCTTAAGTGGCATTGGATGAATTGGTAGGCCATAACAGAAATGTTGAACTTATTTTCCTTCTCTTTGTTCTACTAGTCAGGGCCATAATACCCAATAATGCAATCTCTCAGAGTAGAGTATCATAAATTCATAACTCTTAATTCCATTGATAAATTCTTGGTTTCTGATTGATTATGTCACTCATGGAAGGTCTAGGCGCAGCATGGAATGTTGCTAATGTGACAAAAGGATCAACTGTGGTGATATTTGGTCTCGGAACTGTTGGCCTTTCTGTAAGTGCAGGGAACAACTCTGTCTGTCTTAACTTTTCAGTTCTCAATTGATTACTAATTATCATTTCCAAACTACAAGATAATTTATCAATTCTCCTTTAATTAGGTTGCACAAGGTGCAAAACTAAGGGGAGCATCTCGAATAATTGGCGTGGATAACAATCCACAGAAGTGTGAAAAAGGTGCCAAAATCAGTCCTGAAATCGATTTGAATATTGTTTTCTCACCTAGCACAATCCTTGGTTCATTATTTGTTATTGTGTTTGTTGTTGCCGCAGCAAAAGCTTTTGGATTTACAGAAGTTGTTGACCCGAGTTCCTACCAAGAACCTATTGCTCAGGTTGTTGTTTATCTCATCAGAAAATATCCAATTTAACCTTTCAGATAATATATATACACGGTCATATATTATATCAAATAGCTGCTGCTAGGTTAAGACTTACATGTCTGTGAAACAAGTTTATTTGTAACAATCGTTTATATGTTGAAAATTTTCAGGTTATTAAGCGCATTACTGATGGTGGAGCAGATTTTTCTTTCGAATGTGTAGGCGACACTGACATGATAACCACTGCATTGCAGTCCTGTTGTGATGTAATACTCATTGTAGCCAAAACTCTCCTTGTGAAATTTAAAGGCTTTTTATTTAATAGACTTGAATTTCATTCTGTATTTTTTTCCCCTTTTTTCTCCTAGGGATGGGGTTTGACAGTAACACTTGGTGTGCCAAAGGTGAAGCCTGAGATGTCAGCTCACTATGGACTATTCTTAATGGGAAGAACACTCAAGGGATCTCTATTTGGAGGATGGAAACCTAAATCAGATCTTCCTTTATTAGTAGAGAAGTATGTGAACAAGGTAATAGCAAGAGTACCCTGATTATTTTGTTTGATCATTGCTTTGTCTATGTTTATTTTCATGTGGAACATGCAGGTCTTCACTTCAAGGCCTCACTCTCATAACTTTTAAGTTCCAAACTCCAACCTACTTTAAATTTGATATTTCAGCAAGAAATATGTACTAATATGATGTTTAATATGCAGGAAATTCAAATTGATGACTACATAACACACAATTTGCCATTTGATGACATTAACAATGCTTTTGATCTCATGAAGGAAGGAAAGTGTCTGCGTTGTGTTATTCATATGCCAAGATAATTCCTGTGGATTTCTATTAGTATTTTCTTTCAAGGAAAACAGTCCAAAATCCAAATCATTGTAGAAGGAACTAATATAACTATATAAGAGCTATTCTCTTTTAATTTTTTTTTTTCAAATTGAATTGCAATTCTTTAAAAAGATAATTTCTAAAATACCCTTTGGAATATGAAATATTTTATCTTTCCTCCAAGGAATATAGAAACTTCATCTGGCGGTTATAAAAAGTTACATGTCAATCTTTTAGCATGGCATAACTTGGTACTAAGCATTAGCACCAAAAGGATGTAAAATGGCAGCAACTCATTGCACAATAAAAATTAGGGAGACTGAACTATAACTATATGTATTTCAACCAAAAAGTATATAGGTTGTTTCCTTTAAAAAGAACGCTAACGGTATTTTCACAAGTCAGAGTCAGATAAGGAAGCTCAACATAGAGCAGCAACATTACATTATTTTCATCCATTGTTCAACTGAACTGAGCTAAAGGTTGTAATAATGTAATCACAAAAAGATGAAACTACAGAAACACCCTTTTTGATATTTATGATAGATAATCAAAGATAGGATCTCCAGTGTAGAGGTGGAAGCACCTTGATTCCATGACCACCAACAGCTCCCCTGGTAGTTCCCAAGGGGCACGGCATGAGTTCATATCATCCTCCATTACGAAAAATCTATGCCAATACACTTAAAGAGGTTGCTTTTGCAAGTGCACTTTCCCCTTGTTGAATCCATTACCTAATCTTCAGTCAAATCTTCCCAACTTCTGAACTGACAGCACAGGATAAGTAATCTTAGACTAACTTTTCACATGACAACGCAGAGTTTGTTGTGAAGTCCAAAGCACACAACCCAGATACAAATATTTACAGTGAGAAAGGACCAAGATTGATACAAAAACACTGGACTATGTGAAAGGTCTATGCCACAGTTTTTCCAAGATCATCAGAACAATACAGTGGTTAATGTGCCCTTCACTGGACAAGTACAGTCTGCAAGCACCTTGAAGATCCCACTGCTGGTTACAACAGCAGACAGGAGACATTCCATTGAAGTCCCCCCACAATAGACATCAAGCTTGAGAGGTTGGAACTGAGGAAAGAAAGCATTGGTTGAATTTTTATCAGTGGTAATGAAAAATTCCTTTTCAGTTGGCATTATGCTCTGAATATTATCCTATAGTTGCAAAATTTCATGTTGTTTCCAAGATTTAGACTTCTCTGAACAATAAACAGCTTTATTATTACCAAACTAATAATGATAAAAATAAATAGCTATATTAACAGTTCTTTAAAAAATTGGTTGTGTTTTTAATTATTATTTATTTTTACATTTACAGATAAGCTATTCTTTCTGTGTAATACTCATTTAAGGAAAGTGTAAAACTATGTATAGATAGCGGTAAGCTAAAAATTTAGTTTACAAATTAAAGTGTAGTTATAGTTACTTGAGCTCAAGTATCTCTACGCGACACTTCAGCTAAGCCTAGGTTTTTATTATCTCAATGCTTATGTATTTGTTATAAACATCTTGCAAGCAGATGCCAATTACGAAGTCTCATCATTCTACATTGAACCAATTGAAATTGAAAAGTACCCTTCACCAAAAATTGGTTTCAAAAGAACAATTTGATAATGGAATGGCATAGATTTAGAGAAAGGATAATTTCATAAGTTTCTTTCCTCTTGCCCATTTTATGTGTCATTGACAAGATAACACTGTTACCTGGTTTTCTATGTGAGAATGAATGCCTCAAGACTTGTCAAGAATGCATGAAACTAGTCACCAGTTAAGGCCCTTGGTCTGTGCTCAATAGTATAAAGTGACATCCCTGTTTGTGAAACTGCTCTGACAAATGCCATATTTGCAGTTAAAGTGGGAGCATGCCAATGATCACCAGTGCCAAAGACAATTTTGTTTTTCAATGCCAGCTTCCTTGTGGTTGGGAGGCTCATCATGCGTTCTGAAGGTGTATCAGGAACAACCCTGTGGTGATCCTCCAGTTTGTTATTGCAAATATTATTTTAAGGATTATCAATTTAAAAAATAAAATAAAAAGATAATCAATAAATAAACTTTCAAGGGTGAACTTCGCAACAAATAAAAGGTTAGGAAAAAAGTCCCTTAAAAGTGCAACTGCATAAGTATGGTCAAACACGCCTAATAATTTCGTAAAACAGATGATGTATCCATGATCAGAAAACTAATACATACTAAAAACAATAATTTTCCATTGCAATTTTTTTCTTTTCCAAATATTAAACTGGGTGAGATGAAGATACTATAGCTCATTAAACTGACCTGACGCAATTTATTAGCTTCTCAGCTCTGAGTTTCTCATTGGGGCCTCCACACATCAATACCAACTCCTTAAATTCCGTATTAACACTCTGACAAATTATTCCTGTTTTCCCATATAAGATTTTACCAAATTGTACATGGATTGGACTTTCAAGTTCGGACATTACCTGGGAACAAAATTGGGCAATGATTTAGCCAATTCACTTGATGCCGATAAAAGCCAGAATAGTTTATGAAGCTATATAAAATGCACATGTTTAACACCATGAACTATTCCACTGTATAACCTTTCTTTAGAGAACTACCCATTAGAAGAAAAAAATGAATAAAAAGTTAGCCAATACAATGAATTTAATGAAATATGTAAAAGTACGGGATGATATACTTAGTTAAGCCAAAGAGGAATTAACAAAGGCCTTACAACATTTCAAGGCAGCAATATCGAAAATAACACAACTGGCGAATAAGTTAATTCAGGGGTACATCTAAACTCCCTCAAAAATAAATAGGGATAGGATCTTAAAAGTAGGACACAGTTACCTGGGATTTAGATAATGCAAACAAAATGTCAACATGAAAATAATATCAAGGAACAAGTAACGCTCCAATGCTAAAATAAGAATCAAAATATTACTGTAACTTCAAAACTAGACCATTGAAGCCTTCAGAATACAAAATTTTTGGAATTTAAATGATTCTGTTTCATAACAAAATAAAGGTTGCTCATCACATATTTCATCAAGTTCACATTCAATAAGAAAAACAATAAAGCCATTTTACAAATAAGTGGAGTCAACTGCAAGGATCAAATGAGCATAGAAACAAGCATGCAAAAAGTAAGAACATGAAAATCCCATTGCCCCAATAACTTATACACATATACTGTCAACAATAATTAGATAACAAGAAGCATGTAGCAGAAATCTCAATAACTCACTTGGCCAAGCACAAAGTCATAGTTTCCCTTGAACCGTTGTCTCAGTTCAAATTCTGGAGTGGCCAACAGTTTCTTTGTACCACCATTACTAATCCCCGATACAAAAGCTATTAGAGCTGTTGTATCAAAATTTACTAGATTACCTTCACATGAAAGGTTTTCAGGTTCAGTCGATTCAGAATTTCTTCTGTTAAAGGAGTTTTGTTTCATTCCCATAACAATTGAACAGAATGTATCCCCTAAGTTTGTATCAGCATTCTCTTTTGAAGGTTTTGATCGAATTTCAGCTTTCCGTACTGAAAGCCCTAGTTTTTTGGCATTCTCTTCTAAAAGGTGCACCTGAGTTTCAGCTTTTGCTACTGAAAGCTCAAGTTGAGAAGAGTCAGCACCTGAACCATGGCCATTATAACTTGTATTTGAAGCAACTTCTTTGTCAACAGCAGGGTCGATTTCAAGGACACATGCATCTTTATATGATCTTGCAATAACATTTATCCAGTCACCTTCCGTTTCTTCCAATGCAACAGAACTGAAAACCGAAAACTGCAAGCCAATTTCAGATGCCGCAAAATTATCCCGAAGTTTCTTGCGAACATGGTTGTCAAGCCCATTGGCAAAGAAAAGAATAACCGAAGAAGGTCTTAAAGATAAGGTCGACCGGGCAGCAGCAAGGACTTGTTCAACGCGAAATTTTAATCCTTTACTTCTATGACATCTGTTCCAAGAAATGTACTTTGGATTTCTATCAGATACTATAATCCAAACTGGCTTCCTATTGAGGGTACACACTATATCAACATGAATGTCTTTCAGAGAGGAACAACAATGCTCATTACTTCTAGCTGAAGGTACGAGTGGGATCGATTTGCAAACTCGAGAAACTCCGGTTATAAAAGGCTGCTGAAGAATATATACAACTGCCTCAAGGTGCCCAATGTTGACACTGTTGTCACATACAAACACTCAGAAAATTATGAAGCAATCAAGCATACAACAACAGTTACTTACTCTCATCAAGACCACTTATACCAAAAAAATGAAAACATGATCCAAACACTTTTTAAGTTATCAAAACCTCGATAATTCTTCACCCTATGTTCCCACATCCACACAAAGTAAACTGTTATGTACTGAAAAGAAGAAAAAACAATTTTTTTTTTCTAATTAATTGTAGTATGAACATAACGTTGAGGATCCAGGTGAATATTGACCAGTGAAAATCAAACCATGAATGAATCAAATATTACCTGAGGGGTGTGGAAGAGGAAGAGGGACGAGAGAGGAAAGAGAGCTCGGCACGTGCGGATTTGAGGAGTGTTCGCCTGCATGAATCGGTGATGTTGGTGGAGCCACGTGGCAGGTGCTGAATAGCGACGATGACGGAGCTGCACCTCTGCTTCGCCGCTTCCACCTGCGCAACCCTCTTCTGCTCCTCCATTTTGGTTTTTCGAGCTTCTTCGTCAATGGAGACAGTACAGACTACAGAACCGCACCGCATTGTAAATAAAACAGAGTCAAATATAATTTAGAGAAGAGTATTTATCCATTTTAGTCCTCAAAGAATTTTGGAGCAGACACTTTAGTCTCTAACTAAAATTAATTACTCAATTGGTCTTTAACAATTAGAGTATTTATTCATTTTGGTCCTCAAAGAATTTCGGACTAGATACTTTAGTCCTCAACTAAAATTAATTACTCGATTGGTCTCTAACAATTAACTCTGTCAGTCACTTAGGTCCTTTGCTCTATTAACTCTAACGGAGGACAAAATAGTCCCAAAAAACTCTAACAGGGGACAAAATAGTCCCTGACCTCCTTTGTTCGGAAAGGACACTGTTCTCCCCCAATTTTCATCATATCTCGCATAACACTAACAATCTAACATTGTAACTTCAAGTCACACAATACACACTCTACAACTTCAATGTTCACAAGAAGAAAAATTCTTAACTTGTTTTCAACCAATTCATACTCAGAAAACTAACGACTTTGTCTCTCAAGTACTTGTCGTCTTCGATGGATCCTATGAATGATTTGTTAAGACCCGTCGTCGTCTCCGCCATCTCCCTCCTCCTCTGCCTATCATCTCCATGACCACATTGTCCACTACTCTTATGGCTTTTTTCAGCTTCTTCTTCGAACTAATGTTCAGTAATTGCTTCGGTTTTCATATGAGCGGCAACGACGACATTGCTCGTTGTACTGATAAATTGGATGCGAGGTCAAAACTGTTTGCCAACTTAGACTTCGAGAAAGAAGGAACGAAGCACTCGGGGTCCATTCTAAATGAGAATTTGCATATGATGTCAAAAGAGAATCTTCTCATGATGTTCTAATGTCCAACAATCTATATGCTGGTGAGTAGAGAAAGGCGTGCCCTTGGGGTATTTGTGAAACTTGGTCTTGAGGATGTGGTAGACGTTGTCGGAGTTGGAGGTGATGCTGTTATCGAGGACATGGAGGTGGATGCTTCTGGTGGGTCGCGGAGGAGGTGGGTGTACCAGCCACAGAGATTTAGGAAGTGTGTGGTCCATAACATGTTGAGGTAGGTGCGACACGCGTGGTAGTTACACCATGACTTGATCTTGGAGGTGAAGAGGAGGAAGAAAAAGATGGGAAAAAAGACTATGAAGGTAAAGAAGGAGAGTATGAATATTAGGATTATGCGAGATATAATGAAAATTGGGAAAGAACAATGTCATTTTCGAATAAAGGAGTCAAGGATCATTTTGTCCCTGTTAGAGTTGTCAAGGACCATTTTGTTTTCCGTTAGAGTTGACGGAACTAAGGACCTAAGTGACTGACGTAATTAATTTTTAGAGTATTAACCCATTTTGGACCCCAAAGAATTTTGAACTAGACACTTTAGTCTTCAACTAAAATTAATTACTCGATTGGTCTCTCACAATTAACTCCGTCAGTCACTTATGTCCTTTGTTCTATTAACTCTAACGGAGGACAAAATAGTCCCTGACAACTCTAATAGAGGACAAAATAGTCTCTGACCTCCTTTGGTCAGAAAGGACATTGTTCTCTCCCAATTTCTATCATATCTCCCATAACACTAACAGTCTAATACTGTAACTTCAAGCTAGACAATGCACACTCTGCAACTTCAATGTTCATAAGAAGAAAAATCATCAAGTTGTTCTCAACCAATTCATACTCAAGAAACTAATGACTATGTCTCTCAAGTACTTGTCATCTTCGATGGATCCCTGAATCTAGATAGCAAGTTTGATTTGTTAAGACCCGTCGTCGTCGTCGCATCTCCCTCCTCTTCTGTCCTATTATCACCATCATCACATTGTCCACCACTCCAATCGCTTCCTTCAACTTCTCCGAATCAATGTTCAGTAATCGCTTCAGTTTCTATGAGCGGCAACGGCAACATTGCTCGTTGTACTGATAGTTTGGATGCGAGATCGAAACTGTCTGCCAACTTGGACTCCGGAAAAGAAGGAATGAAGCACTCGGGGTCCATTTCAAATGAGAATTTGCATATGATGTAGAAGAATAATCTTCTCATGATGTTCTAATGTCCAACAATCTATATTTTTTACCAGAGAGTGGAGAAAAGCGTGCCCTTGAGGTAGTTGTGGAACTTGGTCTTGAGGATGTGGCAGAATTAAAGGTGATGTTACCGAAAACGTGGAAGTGGATGCTTCTAGTGGGTGAAGTGCGGAAGAGGTGGGTATACCAGTCACAGAAATTTAGGAAGTGTGTGGTCCATGACATGTTGAGGTAGGTGTGATACATGTGACAGTTACACCATGGCTTGATCTTGGAGTTGAAGAGGATCGGAGGAATGAAAAGATGGAAAAGAATACTGTGAAGGTGAAGAAGTAGAGTATGAATTAGGAAAGAACAGTGTCGTTTTCAAACAAAGGGGTAAGGAATTATTTTGTCCCTTATTAGAGTTGTCATGGATCATTTTGTCCCCTGTTAGAGTTATCAGGGATCATTTTGTCTTCTATTAGAGTTGACGGAACCAAGGACCTAAGTGACTGACGGAATTAATTGTTAGGGAGCAATTGAGTAATTAATTTTAGTTGGGAACTAAAGTGTTTGGTCCAAAATTCTTTGAGGACCAAAATAGTTAAATACTCTATAATTTAATTACGAGAAAATAAAAAATAAATCCTTTGAGTTTCTAATTTGAAAATAAATAAGTTTTTAAAACCCTTTTAATTCTTCAGAAAAAATTGCCCTGCTGGTAGGGTTATTTTCTTGCTCTGCTAGGATTTGCAGAAAAATCCTAAATTTATAAGGTTTGTTCGTAGAGCGCCTAAAAATAACCATAGCAGCTTCGACTGTTAATCAGAATCACGACAAATTCGTGCATGATAATGAGGAGCATCAGATTTTTCACTTTGAGGATGAAGATATTAAGAAAAGAATAAAAAAATGCACAAAGAGCTTGGTGGGTATACTCATGGCAGACTGACAATTCAGTGCTAGAACTCTTGAAGTGGCGCTATATGCTATATGGAGACAACCAAAGGGCTTTAAGGTGGTGGATCATGGAAGAAATCTATTTCAATTTTTCTTTAAAAAGAAAATTGACCTAGTTCAAATAGAGAAAGGGGCAATCGTGGCTGTTTAAAAATTACATTTTAAACTTACAAAAGTGGTCAGTAGATTGAGATTAATGAAAAAGAATTTACTTTGGTTCTCATATGGGTGATATAAGGACTACCTAAACAACACAAAACGGCACGTTTAGGGAGAAAGGTAGGAGAGGAGATGGGAAAGGTCATAGATGCTTATGTGTTCACTATGAGGGGAAAAAAAAAACAATTCTCAAAATTCAAATACTATTGGACATAACTAAGCCTTTGAGAAAAGGTTTTACTTTTGAGAAGGGTTTTAAAAATGAGTCAAGTACCAACCTGACCCCTGTCCATTTTTAAGAATGATAACGCGATCCCTCAAAATAAAATCGATCCACTTCGGTCCCTGTCCCCTGATTCCGTCACACAACGCGGTTCTTGTGGGTATTTTTTCGTCAACTCTGAACGAAAAATGCTGACGTGTCAGGTTCAGAAATGGACAGGGGTCTAATTGTCTCTAAATTTAAATTGGTTAGGGGTTTATTTGTCCTTATAATTTTTTAAACAATATTTTTTAGATTATTTTTTTATTTATTATATTAGAAAAGTTGATACTTATAGTAGTTCTCGATTAACATACTTTCAACTCAAAATTTACTAACAAATTGCTGTATATGTTTTTTTTCTGTAAAAAAACACTGATTTTTTTCCCTGTAAAACTAATATAACAGTTCCAAAGTTTTATACTTTATATTTTTTAATTTAAAATTTAATATACAATAATAAATTTAATGATAAAATCATAAAATTAAACATTAATCTATAAAACTTTGGATTAGTATAAAATGTTATTATTTTATATTAATATTGTTGTTAATACGATGCGTATGTATTTTATTAGTGAACATGTCTTATTTAGAATTGTATGTTTAAAACTTTATGTTTTATGTGTAATTTTTATTCTATAGTTTATCTTAATAATTAAATCAAATTTCTCTATTTTTTAATTTAAACAATAATGAGTTTTTATAAAATGATATATAGTTTATTACACAAGTAATCAAAAGTGAAATAACACTTTTTAATAGATCTAGTATTATGATTATCATATAGTATCCCAATAATAATAATTATATAATTGATTTAAAATTACAAATAATAAATTAATAAATATATAAATTTTTAATATAAACTCTTAATAAATAAATCAAAGTATTATTTACTATAAAAATTTAAACTTATTAAATAATTAATCAAACATGAATAATATGGTATATAAATTATTAAATAATCTTTTTATTAT